>NW_026732453.1:5000-200021 GCF_028476545.2 Physella acuta | reverse complement strand
AAAACATCGATAATTTTTCCAAAATCTTGTCAGCACTCTGTCAACATAGAGTATTTTGATTAATTCATATTACAATTTATTAAAACCGTTTTCTAAAACGCGAAATAACGGCTAAAACTTGTTTTTCTAACATTGCTTTTTTATAATGCAAAAAGGGACGTCACACCATCTGAAACCCCACCCCCTCCCCCTCATCACACATCGTCACAAAATTGCTGACCCCCCTCTCCCTTACGAGTGTGACGTCATTTATGGACGACCCCACATCAATTTTTTTTAAAGTCAGAAATTTACTCATACAAAAAAGGGAAGGATGGTAGATTTACTATGAATTTAAATAACATACAACTCTATAGTAAAAATTTTTTTTCAGTTTTAGCAAAACTGTCAAATTAAAAAACACAGAGTTTGTACATTTATTGCATAAATACAAAAATATAAAACAGAATGATTAACAGTGTATCAGTTTCACCATGAGACAAATGCCTTTTTTAAAAAAAAATACATACAAATAAACAAGTCGTGTTTTTTTAAATATTCATTTTTATTCATTTGCTAAAACAAAAATACAATACAAAAAATAAATCGTGTTTTCCTAATGTTTTGGTGTGTTTCGGTTGTTATAATAAAATACGCTCAACTGGAGGTAAACAAGCAACGGAGAATAAAATACGCTGAAATGGAGTTTTACCTAGATTTGGTATAGATGTACCCTAGATTTAAGACTTAAGTAGATCTCTATTCTCTAGTCATTTAGAGATTTTTAGATCTAGACTCTAGCTAGACTATTCTAGACTAGTTATGCCTACTGGATCTAAATCTAGTTAGACTAAGTTAGATCTAGATCTAGTAGTACTATTAGTAGATCACGATCTACTCAAGTAGTAAGTTCTAAGTCTAAACTCTAAGCCCTAAACTACTAAGTAGTACTAAGACAAGCAGATCTATTAGATCTAGAATCTACTAACTAGCTACTCACTAGACTAGAACTAGACCTAGGCATTTTGATACAAATTTTGGGAGAATTTTTATACTTTGTACCGATGTCCGATAATGGAATCTTCTTTAAAAAAGGGGTTTTATTTATTTAGGTTACTTGTAGTTAACTAAATACACACTAATGGCTAATGTCAATGCTAACCCTGTCCCTAACCCCAACCCTGGTCCTACCATACGCCTAACCCTAATAATATCTAACCATAAAATTAGTTGAGATTACAATACTACTAAACACCCTTTTTTAAAAGAAGATTCCATTAACATTATCGGACACCGGTATCTATAATCATCTAAAATTTCATAATGAGTAGGCCCTATTTAATAAAATTTATTATCTGGTTCAAAGGAACATGTCTTCACTTAAATATAGCAGCAAAAATTATTACTTTAGCCCAAATAGTTTTTTCTGTGAATTTTTTTATGTGTCTATATGACTGTGTTAAAAATAATAAAAGTGATTGCATTGACACCATTCACACCATCGCCATGAAACTTTGGGAAGATGTTGAAAATACTCCTGAGGAGGCTTCTGCACAAAAAAAAAACATTTTTATATTCGCAGGGATGGCGCCCCGGCATGGCGCGATTTGTTTTTTTCTTTATAACGGTATATAAAAATAAAAGTCGATTTTGGTTTGACACTTTTCGTCCGATAGGCATGTAACTTAAGGGAGTTCATTTTAACACTCTAGGGAAGGGTTCTGTAAAAAAATCATTTTTAATTTCGCAAGGACGATTTTTCTCTATGGGTGTTATATAAAAATAACAAAAGTGAATTGCAGTTACACGATCGCTGTGAAACCTTGGGAATATGTTAGGAATATTCCTTGGAAGGTTTCTGTGGAAAAAACATTTTTAATTTTGCCCGGCAGGGCGCGATTGTTTTCTCTCTATATACGGTATATAAAAATAAAAGACGATTGCGGTTCGACACAGTTTATCTGGGTGCCATAAAACTTTAGGGAGTTGATGAATATTCCCGAGAAGGTTTCTGGGGTGGGAGAGCGGTGTGGTGGTGGGAGAGGGAATTTAATTTTGCATGTGCGGCCTCCAGTAGATTGCGATTTGGCGCCCTGGTCTTTCCCGTGAACGCTATGGCGACTACGTTCGGCCTAAATAGTGTGATAGGATGGGGCGTTACAAACACTCACTAAATTGAATTAGGCGAGTCTGCCGGCTCCCTGGTAGGGTGTGATTTGGCTGCAAACAGTTTCGGCCCCCTAAGGCTCACATGGGCCGCTGAGTGCCATGTAATATGTTTTATTTTAATAATCTAACCAAGGTTAGATTATTAACTGTGATGTTTCTTTTTGTCCGCAAAAAAATCCAAACAGTTTCGTCACTTTGAGAATGATGCAATTAGCATCTATTTTTGACAATCCAATCTGAAGTTGAGATCGAGCATCTAATAATAGACCATTACTAACGCTAACATATTGCATCAGTCACACTGATGTTTAAAACACGTCAAATAATTTTTTACGTGTTAAAGAAAGAATCCTGTTCATTTGTGTCACTTTAGCGAATGACAAAATCTGCATCATTGTTAACAGGATGATATTTGGCACTTTTGGTTATCCTATGAACACGATGGCGCCTGTTAGTTTTAAGGAGCCAGGGGCTGTATGCGGTAGTGTAATCAGTGGGGGGTGCTCCTGAGAGCACCTCTCTATGTCCCTGATACATGGGCGGTCACCGAAGTGTGTTCTAGGTCTTTATTTTGGTGAGTAATAAATGTACACTCAAGGTTTTCCTGCGGTAGTGTAGGTAAACCGTGTCCTGATATTTATGATCCAAGCGCAGGCATTGTTTACATTTAAATAACTCACTTTAAGAAAACAAGGTCACGCATCTAAGAATATAGGATTGGTAATGCATGGATTAAACGCTTTTATATATTTAGTCGGACTTTCGTCTATTCCCGCGGCAACGCGCGGGGGACGGGTACGCTAATATATAAAAAAGCAAAAACTATTTGGTTTTCACGTGTAATGGTGACATAAACAATGGCATCCTGCTATTCAATTGGCCGCCATAAATTTTATTGTACACATTGTAAGCTAAAATAGAAAAACTAGGTCAGGGGTTTAAATTTGCATTGTTATTTAAAAACTTGATCTGCAAAGTTTTGTAAACAAATAGTTATCGATCACTAAGTTACTGTAAAGCCAATCAATATTTGTCTTACGAAAGTGAAACATCCGGTTATAACTTAGGCTTGATGAAAATAAATAGAAATGTAGCCTTAAACTCAACAAATTATTTTCAAGTTCTCTGGATTTGCAACTTTTATAGCATTTATTCTAAAAATATAAAATTTCTAAATTAATTTTAGGCTAAAGTTTTTTTTTTTTTTTTTTACGGTCTAAATCTAAAAAAGCACATTTTTATTCCATGTCAACAACATTATGGAAGGAATCTCGTCAACTCCCTGGTGTCCATTAGCATGTTAGTCTTGATCTTATTGTGTTTTTCTCCCTATATGTTATTTAAGGCATAATTTAAACCTACACTTCAGTTGCAACTTCAGGGTCCATAGGCCTTCTAACTATTAGATATAGATCTAAGTCTTAGAATCTTAAATTTAGAGTTATAAGTTAGTAGTTATTAGACTTATTGGAAATTAGATTATGAAGCTAGATATAGTCTATTTGAGTTGTACCATACCAGAAGGTGTGACACCTGCCTTACCTATCTGCTAAATAAACATATTTAAATATATTGGTTATTTAAACATACTGGTCATCAGTTGCCACTAAACTCATTTACTTTAAGTTTATTGGAATAATTATAGTTAGAGATTCAGGGGAAACCACTCTAATTTACAGATGGCCAATGTTTATATAGCAAATCTTGGTTGCAAACACTGCTGTTTAAAGTTAATTTCTGTCCTATATTGATATATTTAGCTATTGTTTTTTTTTTGTTTATTTTTCAGCTATCTATTATATTTGACACAAATATATCAGAATATACTTGTATTAAAGCCTTAACAATGAGGCAACTTCTTCGCACATTACTAGCATCAGCCGATTTTACGCACCTAAGACGATAGATTACCTAAAATTGTACCCTAAAAATTGTTACAAATAATAATGATCAATTGAAATTAATGATCATGTCTTTTTCTTGTCATTCTCAGTTCGTTGCTTTGTTAATGAATATTTTCATTACACCTCCTCCTCTCTCTCCCCCCCCCCCCCCCCCCCCCACCATTTAGTGGACCTCTCAAAACTATCCACATATTAACTATTTCAATAACATGTATTGTATACCTAGTTACTGATATATGTCTTAAATATGTTTGTAAATGTTTTATATTAAGTCTAAATTTCCATCGTACTTGAATCCGGGCAATTAATATCCAAGTTTCTAGTGCTTCTGCTTCACTGACAGCTGATCTTTTCCACGTTTGTTTTGGCCTATCTACTTTCCTCTTTCCTTGGGAATTCCAATCTAGTACCTGTCTAGTGATGTTGCTAGTTGGTTTTCACAGGGTGTGTCCAATCCATCCCCATTTGTGCTTTTGTATTTCTTTGCCAATTGCATCATGTTAAGTATGTGGAGGCATCTGTTAATGAAAGTCATAAGTTTGCATTACTCGTCACGTCTCAGAACCATAGAGAACAGATTTCACATTGCTGTAATAAAGTCCTATTTGGAAAGATTAGACAGTGCTGTCGATGTCCATGTGGTGCGGAAGATGTTGAATGTGTACTTGACCTTGTTAATACAGCTTTTGATGTCCTCATTTGTTCCCCCATCCTTGTTTACTACACTTCCAAGATACGTGAAGAGATCCACCTCAGAAATAGTCATCTCTTGCATCCTGAGTGGGAGTTCCTGTTTATTGTTAATTCCCGTCATCACTGTTTCCAGTTGATCTTTAAACCTGTCCTGAGTGTTTCTTCACTGAGTTTGCATAGCTTGGACTGGGCATACTGTTGTTGATGTGAGAGGAGGCTGATGTCATGTGCAAAATCTAGGTCCACCAGCTATTAAATTTGTTATTTATTACAACTGTAGAAACTTCTTTTATGCAAGATGTTAGCTATGTTAAATTATTAATTAGTACAATAGTGGCAAAAGACAGCTTTAATAGCAATAAAACAATTAGTCTGGACTTTTTTTTAAATCTTTTTTTTTCTTTGCTGGACCTAGTAAACCATTAACATGAGCTTAACATAAATGCTGCTATACAATACAGATTTTTACTTTCTCGTATATACGAAGTATAAAGAAAGTATTGTAAGTGTAATCGTGCACAAAAATAACATGAAATTTTGACAGTTTTCGCCGTTTTACTCCTCAGTCCTTCATCACATCCGGAGTTTAGAGGACTTATTTTAATCGGGCAAAAATTATCAATCCAGATTTATCAAAATTAAGAGGTTTTATGCGTAATCCAGTCTGAAAAACTGGGCTTTGCAATTCTGTCAGTTTCCTGTGTGTCTGTCTGTTAAATTTTGAGTAATTTCCGTTGACCGGAAGTAGTAATTTACGCTGCTTCCGATTTCTCAAAAAACTAATGTAAATTTTTAAAGTACTAATATTATTGCGCACTATTATGCACTTTTTATTTGGCGTTCACTTGGTGTGCACTTCTTTTGTCTACAACATTTTATACTATTTTTAAAACTTTAAGTATTTAAAATTGATTAAAAATCATGTCTATAGCCCGAGTTCCCATCCCCTGTTGTTTTATATAAGAATATTCGAGAAAGTTTAGGGGAGATCACTCCCAGTTTATTTAATTTTAATTGCCCTGAAATGTATAAAAAAAACTCCTGGAAATCGTTTTAATTTTGGTGCATGAGCTTGCATCTTTTTTTATCTTGTATAGTCAAAGTAAAAATCTGCTTTCTGATAAAATAGTATACTAGCAAATTGGAACAAAGGTCCAATTAATTTTTGATAAATTTATATTTTAATCTTTAGAATGGTTTCCCATTTTTAAAAATATTTTATAGAGCTCTTATAAGATCTCATATTTTACATTTAAAAAATTTCTGCTCCTAAGAAAGCTAGAAATATAAATTTGGTATCAGTGGAAACTTTTTCTTTCTTCTGCTACTACCTTATCCACAGTCTAGTTTTAACTTTTTAGGTTTTATTAGAAATGTATTTATAATTACCAGTAAGCTGCTAGTATTTTGTAGCTCTCTTTATTAACACCTACCTAAGACAAGCAGTCCTTGTCTCATCTTCGGTTCTCCTCCAGTATTTCCTTGGCCAATCCCTGTCAGAACCCGACATTTTAGCTTGTCTTTTACTGCAGCTGATGTGTACATGTGTATATTGAATTGATACATGTTCTATTACTTCCCTTTTGATAAAGAAATGTACTTTTCCTTTACTTTACTGGTCTTTATGATGAAACTATTCAAACCATCATAGTTTTGCAACATGCTCCCATTAAGTGCTCAGCCTTGTTTTAATTTATGTCTTATCTCTCATTTATTGTAATTTTCATTTCTATCTAAACTCTTGTTGATCAAAATCAGATTTTTCTTTTTTGAACTCAAGTTTAGCACTTTTAGTGTTATAATCATAAGCTAGTGCAACTGTATTAGTGATATTTCAACTCTTTTAGAATTATAATGGGGTTGGCGAGTTCGAACCCTCTGGCAGATGAGGCTCGTTAGCTTTGGACAGCCACTCTTCTAGGAGAGACAACTCAAAAATCAAACAACTGATGCCTTGTAGTTTGTTCTTGGTTGGACAAAGGCTATGGAAGCAAATCCAAAAAGAAAAGCAGACTGAAATCGGAGTCAATGTCCTCTATGGCGCATAACCAGTTGACACATATCCTTAATTGAGATGGATGTGTAGTCGAGTCGACAAAAAGCTCATGGTTGATAAATCGAAAAAAGTCTCGTATTCAAACCCTCTGGCAGATAAGGCTCGTTCCCTACCAACATTAAAAATTAAGAACAAAGAAGAAGAAAGAAGGGTGTCCCATCAGGTATAAAAATTTAATATATATTATTAATTATAAATAATTAAACAGTCATAAGTAGAATCTTTATAGAATTTTATAACAATGATAATAGGCAGGCCAAATTTGCCAAATGAATATATTTAAGAATAAATGTCATAAACATGGTCATTAAATATTATAGTAGCTTTGCGCTTAAATCACCAACAACCATCCTCACAATTGAGCTGCCTGTTCAATTGTAAAGAGGGAGAAAAAAAATTCCACACAAAAAAATAGCTCTTCTTTCTTTTTAACTAATCTTGAGCAATGTTTTCTGTAATAGAATGGCAGATAATTCATTTATTTTTAGTCTTGCATTCAAATTACCTTAAAAAACTTGATCTTCGCTAAGACCTGAGCCTGATGTTTCAAGCTAGAGGTCTCTTTCAGATTTGCGTTCAGAAGACAGACTATTATTTAGACTTATTTCCCTTCTTTGATTATATCATAATCTATTGTTTAGGTATGTAAATTAACATAAAATTTGGCCTAAGCTCTAGATTCTTTTGTTATTAAAATAGTAAGTATGTAGTAAGTTTTGAAGGGGGATTATTAAATTTTTCTGGATGTCCACATGGGTGGGGAAGGGAGGGGGGCTAGAATAAAAATAATTTGTGGACATCTTATGGCACCTTTTTGGTTTGTTTTGAGACCTTAAAGTTTTAGTAATTACTTAAAAATAAATTAGGCCTCTTTATCTGGTTTGTGTGTTAATATTGTACAATGTTAGTGATAAAAAGAGAATTTCTTTAATTAAAGAGACAAATTTGATTCTGGTTTAACTTTTCAGCCACAAAAACTTGTTATTCAAAAACTTGTTGCCAAAACAATTATTATTTCTGCATAATCTGTTCACTTTGTAAATTTCTATGTTTTCCTACAAAGCATTTTGGGGACAGCGTGACTCTAGAGGTAGAGCACTTGACTGCTAACCTGAAAGTCTCGAGTTCGAATCCTGGTTCAAGGAAGTAAAATGTTCCTAAGTCCACCCAGCTCTGATGAGTACATTACTCACATTAGGGAAAGTAAGGCTTCATATGCAGAGTCCACAGAAACAGGTGAACCTGAAAGATCATCAGGTTGAAAAAAGAACTTCACTTTTACAAAGGATTTTTCAATTGATTCTATTCTTCATTTACTAATATTTTTTATTTTAAGGTTGAAAACATTTTAAAGCCCTTAGATCTAACAGATGATCACTACAGAAAGGTTATGTTGTTGATGCATAATGATATTGAAAAAGGACTTTCGCCAGCTACACATGAAAAAGCAAATATAAAATGTTTTCCAACATATGTTAGAGCTGTTCCTGATGGAACTGGTAAATATGATTCATTATCTAAAATGTCTGTTTAATTATTTATTTATTTTTAAATTGTTTCTCATAAGTTGTAGCTGTTTGTTTTTTTTAAACAAAGTTAGCAATACTGAACAATTTTTGTTTTTTGCAGAATCCGGAGACTTCCTAGCTCTAGACTTGGGTGGAACTAATTTTAGGGTTCTTTTGATCAATTTAAATGGTCAAGAAGTAAAAATGGAAAGCAAAATTTTCATTATTCCGCAGCATATAATGCTAGGTTCTGGAGTTCAAGTAAGCCATTAACATTTATTTATCTCATTATAAAAGGTGCTGCCTTTTTACTTTGTAATTGCTTATGTGTGTGAGGAGAAGGGGTTGTGTAGTGGCGTGGATTGTTGCGTGTATGTTACATATAAAAGTAATTGAATTGAAATGTTGAAATTAAATATTTTAAGAAAATTTTAGTTACAATGACATAAAAAAGTGACATATTCTAATTTACAATTAGAAGCCTAATTATGCAAATAAAAATGATGACTACATTTTTCAACATATAGGATATAGTTAGCATCAAAGCAAACTAAGCGTTAATGCAAAGTTGATTGAAAGGTTTACTGCATTACAATGCATTTTATTTCACCTATAGCTTTAATGATACAATTACTTACATTTACTTTTCATTTCTGTTAGGTTCTAGCAATATAATTAATTTTCAATAGTATATGCCTAAATGATCTTAAAATTAGAGAATTTTAAAAAAAAATTAATTTTTTAATTCATACATTGATATACATAACACTGATCTGGGCTGACAGCCATGAAAACATTGGTCGGCAAAAAAAAGCCAACAGTTTTTAAAAAACCGTATCAACAAACAAGTATTTAGGTTTCAACATTATCAATTTTCAATAACATGTTCTTCAGATTTTCAAATTCAAAAACAATAAATTAATAAAAATAAATAATTCAAAAACCAAAGAAAAACAACAAAAATTAAATAAATAACTGTTTTCTTTACTTAATTATTTAAAGTTTTTGGGTTTTAATATGGTGTTGACTAGTAATGTATATATTTTAGTTTTTATTTATATAAATGAGAAAGGGTTTGTCTGTCTGTTATGCATTATTACACCATTCATCCAATAGACTTGAAAAGTCTGTGTAATCATACTAATTTTTTAAAATCTTTTTATAAATATGGCAAGCGATAAAATTAGAGTTACATTTTTAAAAGTTAAAGCTGTTTGGGAACCATCGATTACACTTTAAATTTGTGTATTGAATATAAGCAGTTGAAAAGCTGGTTAGAATTCTTTTATCAATATAAATATTTTAAAAAAATGCCCTCAACCTCTCCTTGAAGTCAATCTGGGTTGTAAAATAATGAAAGTCATTATAAAATACACAATAGTGGTCTATGATGTATAGCATAGTATTGTAATTATATTAAATATAACATCCCTAACACCCTGACTCTGCTAAACAAAATTAAAAGTGTTTGCTAAATTACTATTATATTACTATTATTTGTGTGACTATTTCTAGTCTTAAGGGGATATGCACGTTTTTTTCCTATTTTTTACAATTTAATATCTAAAGCCTTTTGAATACTTTTATCATGTTTGGCATATAAAAGTAAGTATTAAACAGCAAAAAAAAGGGTTGAAAACAATTTTGAATTTTTTGGTACTTTTAAAAATGCTAAGGTTTTTTTTAGCGCAATTTCCATACTGACAGTTGCGATTATTAATTTGTTCTGGATGGATGTGTGTCCGCAGCTTTAAGTCGTATCTCCTCCTCAACGAAGCAATATCGAGGACTAGTTCCAAAAGCAAATATGTTAAGCAAGTTCCGAGGATGATTGTGGGCCAAAAAAATTCCCGGAATTCCTTCCTGGATTTCCTGGAAAAGCCAAAAAACCTCGAAAAAATGCAGTTTTTGGCCCATATCTCGGCAACCAGACCACTTAGCGACTTGAAACATTTACCAATCGATTCCTGCTATAATTTAGAACAATATTGCTGAAGAAAGTTTTCAAAAATATCCTTTCGTTCGGTCACAAAAAATTAATTAAGGAAATTGCGCTTAAATTGTCACTAGACTTTTTATTAACGTGTTTATTTATGCACCTATAGCAATAAAATTTAAATTGCTTATATTTCAGTATATATTAAAACTTGTCATAAAAACTTTTTGAAATAGCTACTAGTAAGAATTTTACAAAGTCTAAAAAAATCGTACCATTCTTAGTGTTCAAAAGTTTCAAAATTTGCATATTAATTACCAAATACTTTTTTCTATGAAAGCCCTCGTGACAAAAATTGTATTTTTGCATGAAGAACAATTACTGAATATTTGGTGGCGATTGTTTAATAAATAAAAAAGTAGTAGGCTTTATAATGTTAAAAACCTTCAAACTGAGAAAAACAGCCAAAAGTAACGAAAAGTAGGTCACGAAAATACCATATCTGTGTAAACTGCAAAGCCAATTGTAAGCTTTGGGTGTTTCCGAGATGATGGAAATTAAGATTATAAATAAAGGAGAAATCCAGCTTTCCAATGATGCCAAATACAATATGATGACGGATATAAATCTTTTCATAGAGAGCGTGTAAGATTGGGAAAAATTTATTATTTTTTAATTAATAGGGTCATAGAACTGGTAATTTAAACACCAAAAAAATTTTTTTTCTCTTTAATTAAAGTTATTATTTTCTTAATACAAAAATGGACAAAGTATCTAAAAGTGCAAGAAACCCATCATGACGATAAAACAAGAAATGTTGTGATTTTTTTGCGTGCATATCCCCTTAATAAAAACAAAAGATATTTTTCACACATTACACAAATGCTATAAAGTATTAAATTTTGTTTTAAAAATATGCTTTCTGGCAACAAAAATTTAGAACCAGCTTTTCAAGCCTATTGCCATGAAACGTTGGGAAGTTCTTTGTTTCTGTCATTTAAAAAATGTAATTATGAGGCCTAAACCCCCCCCCCCCCCCACCATGGAGAATTTTATTCATCGCTGGAAAAAATTTAAGTGACCCTCCCCATGGAAAAAGGTCTGAAAGAAACACTGTCTGCATGATTGAGGTTTAGTGGCCAAAAGTGGGAAATGGGTATAGATTATAGAAGTAGCGGCTACCTTTAGTGTGTACTTGAAAATTTTCGAAGGGAGGGGGGGTGGACTAAATTTTCCAGCGATGGGGGTGGACACTTGTGAAAGTATCCTTTCTATATAAAATCTGTCATTATAGGGGGAAGTACACTTTCTTCAAAGTGTTGCCTGAAAGAAAATCTAAATGCAACTTTAAGTTTGAGCTTAGGTGCAAGTTTAGGGGTATGACTATGACTATATTTAGTATGAATGTGCAGTAACTGCAGTTTCTGAATAAAAATCCATATTCAATGGCATTGTTTGTTTCCAGTTAAATTTGAAGTTGAGGTGGTAATTTTGGTTTTGGTTTAGAGAAAAAGATCACACTATCAACCTAGCGCCCTCACTGGGCCATTTATCTCATTTATAAAATATTGGTCAAAACGCAACATGCTTTACTACACATTGAACGCTATTAGTGACAAAGCAAAAAAATAAATAAATAGCTAAAAATCCAATACATTTAAAATAACTTAGGCTACCAATAGGCCTACCTATTAGAATAATTAAAACCAAATAATATACATTATTAGTCAACACAACACCATATTAAATGCACACACTGATTAAGAGACTTAAATGATTCCATTAAAAACCCGGCTGTTCAGTGGTATTTATGTTGATGTTTTTTTAAGTAATTTGTATTAGTTTTGGCCTAGAAAACTATACATTTCATATCATATGTCTTGATATGTAGATCTATAGATCTAAATCAAATTTAAATGAAAGTTCATTTCTTCATATTCTAAAATTGGAAGATGACTTTATTTGTGTTGTGTACTTTCAGTAGTTTAAACATGTGATGTCATTGTTTTTTGCGCTCTTGTCACAATCATAAACGCTTTTCCGGTTGCATAATTGAAAATGTGTTTCTACATTTGAATTTGAATCAATAAGCCTTTATTTTTTATTTTCCTTCTTTAAATAAAATTTAGTTTATACATTTAATACATTCAACATATTATTTTCAACAAAAGTCTTATTTTTAAGTCCACGATATATTACTGAAGATACTGATCTCATAGGCTCGGGAAATATGTTGCGGACAGAAAGTGAGAAGTGCACGCATAAGCTTTTATATATTAAGATAAAAGTAGATCTTAATTATAGAATAGGGCCTATGACATTTTTTTTCCCACGTTTTCTTTAACTTGCTTTCGTCTCTGTTTGTCTTTCCAATCAAATCTTGCGATCGAAATTTCTGGCACTTCCCAGTTAGCTAGCGCGCTGAAATTTTCAGGGAAGCTTTGTTTTGGATGACATTAGAATATTCAATTGTTATTATTACTAAATTGATCCATGGAAACATTTTATTGAGCATTTTAGACCGCTATATAATCTATATATATAATTCTCCTCTGCGAGCCATTAGAAAACAAGCTGCAAGCGCCTCCTTACAGTCCCCTCTCTTTCTCTCTATCACTATCACTACCACCCTACCCCACCCCCACATGGTCTGCTGAGCTGTGGTCACGTTAATGTTTACAAACCGTACAGCCAGGTTTAGTGACGGCTATTAGGGGCAGATAATTTAGTTTGAACCGACTTTAAACTTACAGGAGGTAACTAAGAGGAGGCTGCTTTCACGGGGGGGGGGGGGGGGGTGTGTAGGGTCGGGGTTAGGGGAAAGGAGGGGGGTTAGTGTTTTAAAGCAAATATTTTCAGTGGCAGCATTGGTACTGTCTTATTCACAAATTATGAATTACTGAAAAGTAGAAAATAAATCAATTAAATAGCGGCGTATGATACGCCGCAGGTCGGCTCGTTGTAGTAAAAACGTGGGGAAAAAGGGACATAACCCAGTAACTGTAATTTGTGTACAAACAACCGTAACAACTGGTGGCCAGTATGGGGGAGACGATATGGTCGAGTGGTTGGGCACACGATTGCTATCCCACTCGACACGGGTTCAAATCTATGTGTTCTAGTCAGTAACGTATTCACACAACGTGTTTTTTACGAGTTGTCTTTTTACGAGTTGTCTTCGTTTACCCAAAAAAAAAAGTGAAAAGATAAAATCGATAGCAAGATTTTAATGCAAACAAACAGACAAAGACTAAAAAGTAGAAAATAATAATCATTAAAAAAGTTTTAAAAAACCCACGTTTTCTGATTGAACTAAAAAGTAGAAAATAAATGCTATACATCACAATAATGCAAGCGATCACTCTACTATAAGAGATCAAAAACGTGGGCCGCCGTGATTTTCTTACAGTTTCTAATACTGTTGACTCTCTACAAGCTCCCTAATAAAAGTCAATAGTATTATCTAATCAATAGTAATATAACTTTTACTTCGGCGCCCCACGTTTTTCATCGCTTATAGTAGAGTGATCGCTTGCATTATTGTGATGTATAGCATTTATTTTCTACTTTTTAGTTCAATCAGAAAACGTGGGTTTTTTAAAACTTTTTTAATGATTATTATTTCTCTTTCATTGTCTCATTTTTAAACCTAAATAAATCACTTGTTATCTACCTGCTTTTATAGTCAGTAAAGTGTTATCCCATACGCACATTCTGGGCCCATAGATTTATCAGCTTTATTATAATTCCATTTCATTAACTCAAATGAGGAAATAAATACAGAAACTAAAAATATTTATATACACTTCAAACAAAATATGGGGCTAGGAAAATTGAACCTGTTAAAATAAACTTGGTTAAATAATATTTTTATAATTGATTACTATTTCTTTAATTAAAATCCAAACTGGTTTTAATAGAAAATTTTAATTCTTTATGTATTAAATTGTTTCTTTAATACATGTTTGGAATTAAGTTAAAGAAATAGGAAGTAATTGTTAAAAACTATAATTTTGTTAGTAAAGTAAGTAAAGATTCCTCTTTAGACCTAGCAATCCAATGGGCAGATGAAGTATGTTTTTTTACTTCAGCATATGAAGGGATGGTGTGGTCAGCAATACGCCCAGCCGATTTTTTACTCCCCTACGCTTCTGGTACCCATCCTACAGTCACAAGTCCGAACATGAAATCTTCGGGCTAGCAGCCAAACGCCCTACCATTCGACCCTGCTATAGTAGAGAAGTTATAAATTTTGAAGTGTGCTAAAAAGCTCAAGAGTAGTGTATTTAAGTTACATTTTGCTATCAGATGATTGCTAGGAATTAGGATGCACATATTACGCTTAAACGCTTGCACACTCATCTGAAAATCCAGAACATTTCTAATGTTTTTGCTCAACAATAGAAAAAAATAAGCTTATTCCAAAACTCTGTAATTAGTGTAAGTAGAATGTATATATTTGGTTCCAGTATCTTACTGTAGTCATTTGTTCTAAAGCATAAGATAATATGTCAGTCACTAATCAGTAGAAACACTGCAGTTATATTAGAATGCAAAATTGCACTAAAAGTGGTGACAAAAACTATCTTAGTTTAATAGACCTACTAATTCTATTTATTGAAAAGCAGCTAACTACTAACTTGTCTGTAACTGGACATTCCATTGAAATCAAGCACTTAAAAATGAAATGAAGGGTGTTGGTACTTGTGTAACCATGGGAAATAATGGGTTTAGAAATGTGAGGTTATATTAAAACTAAAATTAAGACCCTTTATTAGCCCTTAATTTTAATACCAATGTCATCTCATCCGTGATTTATTTTTTCAGTTATTTGACCACATTGCAGACTGTATCTTCAAATTTATGTCAGACCACAAGTTACAAGATCGCAATCTACCATTGGGATTTACATTTTCTTTCCCTTGCCGACAAGAGGGTTTAGACAAAGCCATTCTTACTACATGGACCAAGGGTTTTAAGTGTGAAGGAGTTGAAGGAAATGATATTGTTAAGCTGCTGCATGATGCTATTGAAAGAAGAGGAGTAGGATTTTGTTAACATTTTAGTTGAATTCTCATATATATTGATTTTGTATGGACTGATTTTTAACAAAAGAAAATAAGAAATGTCTGGTCAGCTGTCTAAGGTGTATATGTTACTGGTAAACAGTAAACCTAGCATTCTTTCAAATGCCCAAAGTAGGCCAGCAGAGTACAAAATATATCACATTTTGTACTCTGCTTTGACATTATTAGAATGCCAAACAAGAGAACCAGCAAAGTGTAGAATAAGTATTAAGTTCTTTTCCATAAATTGCATGTTCTTTTCTTGTTAGGTATATTGCTTTAAAAGTATTTACATATCATCTATATCTATACTAGCCGTCCCGGCCAGGCCCTGCTCTGGCTTCTGTGAAAAACCTTTCTGTTAAAGACCATTACCTGTGTGTTTAGTAATCATCATAAACCCGGCATTGCCCACCCAAACCACAACCAACCAAAACAACAAAACGCAAACATAATGCTAACACAATTACAAATACAAACAAAAAAAAAACCAACAACAAACACAACCACAAACACCAATACAAACACAAAGAAAAAACAAACAAAAAAGCAAACAAAAACCTAACAACAAACACAAACACCAATACCAACCAATAACAACAAAAAAAAAAAAAAAAAAGCAAACGAAAACAAACCAAATCCAAATGCAAAACCAACCAAAAACACAAATACAAACCCAAAGAAAAAAACGAAAAAAGAAAGAACAAAAACGAACCAAATCAAACCGCAACCACTAACGCAAACCCAACCTAAACACAAAGAAAACACTAACGCGAACATAAACGCAAAGTGCTCACAGTCTAGCCCGGGGCGGAATCGCCTGTTTTAGATTAATAAACGACTATAGTACCCCAACTTATTCATAGTCTTTTGCACTCACTTAAACGGATGCGTTTGTTTCAATTTAATGAACAATTATAATACTCCAAGCTTATCCGTAAAATACCTACAACATTTGCACTTGATCAATCCCCGCTAATTATGTAATTATTTTTTTCTCCCAACACCAAAACAAAGTAATAAAAAGTAAATTCTTTTCCACTAATGCAATGGTTTTATAAAGGGAAGTAATTGTGTTTTCCTAATTTATCGAAGGGAAGTAAGTGCTATAGGACTAAATAAATACATAATTAGAATTTTTGTAAAAGATGATATTTTTTTTAAACTCGTGTTTAATGAACATGCTGAAAATTATTACTTTCAGTTTGATAAATGAAAATTATTTCCCATAACTTTCAATATTAATTTTTTAACTCATAAATTTAGACCATAAGGACTTTAATTATCTAACACTTAAATCCATGGAAGATCCACGACAAACATATGTGTTACATACAGAATTGAGCTTTATATTAGATGTATAAAAGTGTGGGTATGCACTACTATACCTTTCTTCCCTTTAAACTTTGGGCGTTTTTGACAATGCTCCTGGAAAGGTTTGTGCAAAAAAAAATTAATTTTGGCCCATTAGGGTTCAAAAAGGCACCCGAGGGCTTCAGAAGAAAAACTATTATTGAAATTTTAATATTCAGAGGAATTGATCAGGAGTTAAATTGTTGCAAAATATTATCTTGGTTATTTCCCTTTGTTGTAATTTTTCAGCTGCTTCAGTTGAACTAACCCATTGCGAGATCTTTACTCAAGTTATAACAATGTGCATATATATTAATGGTCAGTGATATATATTAATGGTCAGTGCATGAAGGCAGATGTATTAGCACTTTATAGTCAGCTTGGAAATAAACCCTTATTAAAGCCCCTTGAAAAGAATATATGGGAAACCTTTTTAAGTCCTCAATTATGTTGACTGTTTAAGGTGGTTATTCATTACATACTTACATATTATAGTTGTGAAGAACATCTGTTAAGATACTAAGGGTGAGAATGCAAGACTAGCATGGTTATCGATTTAGCCTCCGTATTTATATTTAATAAGCAAGTGAATTTTGGTGTAGCCCTACCATATTGATAATTGTAGAACCAGCTAAGTATAAATATATATTTATAACATAAAGGTGCACCGACTGAGGCATTCTAAATAAATTTTCTTAGTTTTAAATGCATCCCTTGCTCTAGAGACTAATAATTATTTCAACTAAACATATTTTCTTCATGGGACCCTAGCACTCTTCCAGACACCATTGCATCGCCCATCATAAATAAGTCACAGACATAAAGACTGTTTAAGAGCAATGGTTATTCTGTATTTCAATATATCCAGATCTACTGTAGGTATCAAAAAAAATTTTTTTTTAAAAAAGACGCTTTTTTGACAGATTGTGAACCACTCCTCTCTTCTGATTAAAAGTGTGTTTCAAACATGTGTTATAGGCATAAAGTTACTTAAATTCAAAGAAGAAATATTCCCCTACATTTTGATACACTTTTTCATTAGAAATCTTTTGGGGATTTTTTAAAATATATACAAAATATGTTTTTTACTTGCCTTTTTAATTTGATCAAAAAGTGAGAAAAGATAATTTCAATACAATTAATTTAAATTATGAACTTATTTTAGAGGTTTGAGTCTTTTCTCTGAGTAAGTGTCTTTGTGTTGGGTTCAAAAGATTTGAGTTTGTATGATATACTTTTACAGATAGAACCACCCCCCAAACATGGCACTTTTTAGGATGTAAAAAAAAAACTGAACTTTTTAAGACGTCATAACTTTTTACTAATTGAGATGTATGAACAAATTTAGTATCTATTATCTTAGAATCTTGAGTTCTTGACATAGCAGCTTTCCAAAATGATCTATGACTGTTTTAAAAAATCATACCTAATGTTACCATAAATCAGTATGTCATGTTTTAATACCTTGTATGTTTCTTATTAATCTTAGAGCTGAGTTTATGAGGTCATAAAACAATCCACACAGACAACTATTGATAGCCAACAAGCTTCTTTATGAATCAACAAAAAATTTAATTCTATTCAAAAGACAAATTTAGAAGATATATATGTGTATATATATATATATATATATATATATATATATATATATATATATATATGTGTGTGTGTGTATATATATATATATATGTATATATATATATATATATATATATATATATATATATATATATATATATATATATATATATATATGAAAATGTTTGTGAATTTTTACATGTAGATCTATACTTAATTTGCTCTGTATCAATAACAATTGCAGCAAACAATGTCAATTGGTTTACTAGCAAATTAAAATAGCTAATATTTAATATAATATTTTTAACTTAATTTGAGTAAAGTCCTATTAACTTTATATTAGCTATATTAACAGTAATTTTTTCTTGAATGCACTTAGGATATGCAAAATGTAAAATGTTTGGCTGTTATTAATGATACTGTTGGAGCTCTTATGTCATGTGCACATAGTGATAGACAGTGTGCTGTTGGTCTTATTTTGGGTGAGAACTTTTTATTTAACTTATATTGTATGTCCATTATTTTAATGAAAACAAGTAATCTCACTAGAGTTAATGATTCAGTCTTTCTCATTATTAATTTCCATTATATAACTCCTTCAGGGAATACAAGCTATTTTATAGGTAGTTAATTAATAGCAAACCTCAAAATAAGGCTTGGAAAAAATAACCTTTGCACACCACTTTCCCCTCCTTAATTCCCAACATAATCCAATTAGATATGGTAAAATACATTTAAACAGTATCTCTCATGCCTAACGCAGTAAACATTGTAGAATTAATATAGAAAATATATACTTTTACCAGTGTCTAACCCCCCCCCCCCTCCCCCAAACAAAACAGTCTGAAAGAAACAGTGGTGACAGACACCATTTATATTTTCTATACCCTGAGTTATAAATGAAATGTACAGACTTCATGCAAGCATTTTCTCCTAACCATATTCTCTTAAAAATAAAGCATCATTAAGACAAGCATTTAAAAATTATACAGAAATTATTTCTTTACCAACTGAAGTGTTATAAATTTAATTCTGTTGTTGGTTTTTATAAAATATAAACCTGCGTCACTTTATTTTTATTATGTATAGAACAGCTGCTTAAAACCTATGTTTTTTCAAAATAGTTTGATGATGTAAAATAATATATATATTTATATCTTTGTTTCACCTTCAGGAACTGGAACTAATGCCTGCTATATTGAATCACTTGAAGAAGTAAAAACATGGGATGGAGATTTTAGAGAACCTAAACAAGTATGGATTTTGACAAGACAATATAAGGAATTTAACAAATTATTTCCAAATCTTAAATAAAATCTACAATTATATAGCCCCCTATTGTTGTTTCAAAATAAAAAATAATTAATGTACCAAAAGTTTATCCCTCTACTCAAGCAACCAAAGTGACTTTCCATTATAAATAAAGGTCTAATATAATTATGAGTGCAACTGGTACTCAAGATGAACCACCTGTAGTGCCAGCTTAATCGCTAAAAAATTATTTAACTTGTGGGATTGTCTAATGTTTATTTTTTAAGCATCTACTCTTACTACCTTAGCAAAGACATGTAATACAACACTCCTTATGTTAGTGTTACTGGATTAGTTATTGTCTGGGCACATAGTCCAGCTGTGCATTGTATTCTGGTAACAACTTTTATTTTATTTGCTAATTTTAGGTGTTAATAAATACAGAATGGGGAGCTTTTGGAAATGACGGCTGCTTGGAGTTTATTCTGACAGATTTCGATAGGTCAATTGATAAACATTCCATTAATCCAGGAAAGCAAATGTTAGTAATCATACTTATTATTTTAATATTGAACACATTAAATTACAGATTTGTTTGAACTCCAATTTAAAAAGAAAATATATTGCTTTGTATTTTAAGAACATAAATATCATGAATTCCAAGATTTCTGTTATAAGCACTAGCAACGACTTTACTTTTCACTCTTTCAGTTATGAAAAGATGATTTCTGGAATGTACATGGGTGAAATAGCTCGTCTTGCAATTGAAAGATTAAGGAAACATAACCTGTTGTTTGATGGTGAGGGCTCTTACCATTTGGCAACTCGAGGAAGATTTTATACTAAATATGTTTCTGAAATAGAAGGGTAGGTAACAAATAAGCTGTTTTACCTGCTTTTAACATAGATGTGCTGTTTTTTATTTAGTATTGAAGTAAAACTTTTTTTAATGTTTCAGTGATGATGTTGACAGTTTTAAAGTAACCAAACAAATTTTTGATGAACTTGAGTTATCAACATACAATGAACAGGACTGCCGGCTAGTGAGACATGTTTGCAGTTTAGTTTCCAAAAGAGCAGCATATCTTGCATCGGCAGGTACTTAAAGTATTATTTTGTTAAGTTACTTTTTCATATACAGCAAATAGAGGAAGTATGGTTGTCGCACACGGATTTTAACAGTTCTACCATTTTACACCTCCCTACTTTATCATATACATAATAAAAATCATTTATTGTAATTGTGCAAAAAATTTGAAATTGATGTTTTGACAAATTTTGATGTTTTACAACCTTTCTGAGCTGGAAAAACTAAATCTTATTATCCTATCTGTCTGTATATATGTGAGCATAATAACTTTAACACTGTATTAGTAAGTTGGCAAAATTTCATATAGACGTACATCTATTTCTTTATAACCGGAAATGGTACTTCCTCTACTTCCAGTTTATAAAAACCCTATAACTTGAGTAGTGGAATAGCATGGTCTAGCGGTAAAGAGCTAGACTGCGAACCCGAAAATCTCTAGTTCAAATCCGGGTTCAAGTCAGTAGGGTGACCCTGAGTCCACCCAGCTGTGATGGTAACTAACTCACATAAGGGAAATAAAGGCGGCTGAGCATAGTGCTAACCACACTATCGCTTCATATGGCAAGCTCACAGAAGCTGGTGAACTTCACTATTTCTGGTAACCAGGAGTGGTACTTTATTTCCATTGGAACACAAAAACTTGACGAAATTTCATATAAAAGTATAAGATTTTATACTTATACTTGGATTACTCTAAAATTTTAAGTGACCTCTGATATCAGGAAGTGGTACATTACTCTTTCCTGTTTCTAAAATGCAGATAACAAAGTAGTGTATTAGGTAGATGAAAGAAAATTTTTCTTATAAAGAATATAAGAAATATTCACCTTTTTGCGTTTTCTCAGAACCTTCTAAAATTCTACAGCCCAATGGCACTAGTAGTATAATAAGGGTGTAGGACAAATAGCCGACATCCAAAAGGTCGACAAGACATAAGGCCGACATGAACAAAAGGCCGACATGGACAAAAGGCCGACAGGACATAAGGCCGACAGGACATAAGGCCAACAGACCATAAGGCCGACAAGCATAAAAAATACTAATATCGCAAAATATGTGTTACTGCATAGCTCCTATCTTGACAACCATTGAAATAAGGCATGAAAAAAGGTGAAATGTTCAAAAGAAGAGGCGGTGCTATTTGCTATCCTTATTAGGTGAACCATCGGGTCAAGCGACTGGAGATTACGGGAGTGTCTCAAACACAAAGTATCAACAACTAAATATTGCGATTTTCATAGCTCCTTCTATGTAATCGAGGTGAGATAATCATCAAAACCTAGTCAAAAGCCGCTGGTATCATCGCCCTACATACAACAAGGTGGAACACCAAGAGACAATGCTAGTTTCTATCCTTATAAGGTGAACAATGGGGTCCATGCGACTGGAGATGACGGGAGTGTACAAAGAATAAACAGATAGGTGGCGTTACCACCATATTTCGCAAAGAAATCGAATGAAGTAGTACAATCGCGTGCCTTGACTAGACTACATGTTAAATATAGACAAAATTTTAATTATATTTAGTTTCGTCTATTGTGAATTGCGTGAAAAAAAGTGTTTATTATATTTGTTGGATTCATTAATTCTGTTGTGATTGTGATACAAGTGTGCAGAAATTGGTACGTTATTTTTGTTTTTTGTATAAACTTACCCCTGTGATTTCCATATATATGGATCAACATATCAGCAACAAATAATTGGTTACATCGTGTGTTTTATTTTATCCTATTGTATGTACCTAAGAATATTTATTAGAAACTTAAAAAGTCGTATATAATTACATATTTTAGATATTAAACATGCATGTAATTGTAGATTGTTATTTATAAAACTTGTCTGCCTTTTGGATGTCTGCCTTTTGTCTTGTCTGCCTTTTGTCCGGATCCCGTATAATAATACTCATTACTACACCAGATGTTCACAATACATTACTGCACTCGCGGTGGTGCTGCACTCTTGGTGGTGCTGTTATGCCTACAGCACAAGCCCATGCAAGCATTCTTCTAGCTGTTATTAAAGATCTAACTTTAACATGGTTATTTAAAGTTTATTACTAGATTTTTTAAAAAATTATATCTAACTTCTCTGTGTGAGTACTCTATGCATAATAGAGGGTTCTCACTTGTATGATGATGTTCTATGTGAAAATGTGCTTTTAGTAATGATGGGGTGTTTGTAACAATCTACTAAAATTAAGTCAATTCATTGTTTGTTGTTGTGTTTTTCATTATTACCATAAGCTGGTATACTTACCATTAACATTTTGTCTCAAAAACATTGCTCTAATTGCATCATATTCATATAAAACAGCTAAAGTTGCTAGTTTTTTTTTCATTTGTGATATTTTTGTCTGTTGTTTTCTGTATTTAGGTATTGCTTGTCTTCTCAACAAAATGGACAGAAAATTAGTAACAGTGGGTGTTGATGGTTCTCTCTATCGTTTTCATCCTTTTTTTCATGATCTAATGATGGAGAAAACAAAAGATTTGACAAGATCTGACATCTCTGTAAGTACAAATTATTTGTAATATTTTCCTTGTAATTTGCAAATCTGTAATCACTGGGCTGGATGTTCATAAATACACAATACCTATTGATAGAAAAATCTTTGAAAATAAATTGCAGTTTTTTGATAAATATTATGTCCTTAATGCTCTGGGTTCCCAGCTCTTTTTGCTGGCAACGCCTTTTTTTTTAATTCACGACCCCCAAAAAAAACAGGTGTTTTTAGAAGCTTTTATTTAACTCACTTCCTCGACAGTCTGTCAGTCTGTCTAGACCGAAACGCCGGAGTGAAAATTCGGAAACTTCTACTTGATCGATACGATTCACACTTGGCACGTGGGTCAAGACATGAAGAAAATGCAATCTGAAATTAAATTTGACTTAATTGGATGCCTAATTAATTTTTTTTGAATTAATTAAAATTTTGACCGAATTAGTAGCCATGTCTATCCAACCACACCACACGCGTCATCACGTTCAATAGCTGCGCCATCACGTTCAATAGCTGCGCCATCACGTTCAGTGGTCGCGCAATGGTTTTTAGTCATGTAACTCTATTGTAAATAAAACATGTAAAGTACTGAAAAAAAATTCATAAAAAACATTTTAATAACAAGCTTTATCCAATAGGTACTAAAGTGACCCGCGCTTTTCTTTATAGTAATTTAAATAGTAGTGAATAATTTATTTTCTACTTTTTAGTGCATTAGTACATAAAAGCTTGTTATTAAAACGTTTTTTATGAATTTTTTTAACACCTTTTTGTTTGAGTTATTTCTACAACATCAGAATGGTTTGGTTAATTTTTCATTTCCAAGGAAGCATACTGCATAAATACAAAATTTATCCTGTTCATCGAGAAAGCTGGCTTTATCAAGCAAAGCAGAGAATAGATTTTATGTCAATGTGGTCAATTATAGGTTGTTTTTTGCGTCTGTTCAGGGAAGTAACTTTTTTTCTTCAGATTTTCTTTATTTCACCTTCAGGTTATCTGCCACATTGTACAGTTTTCCAAACATGACAATTTTTCACCCAGTCCCCCCCACTTTATGTTAATTCCCATAAAATTTCAGCTTGTCTATTTTGCTGAAGTAATATTTCTGCTAGTACTGTTATCTGTGAATTGCTGTTGAAGTAAAACAAAATGCACATCCAAGAAAAACATCTTTTAATTTTTTGACAACCAGCGTACAGCAATATAGAAAAGCCTCATGATTAAAATGTTTTTTATTCCTACCTGGTGAAACATGAAAATAAGAAACTCAAAAACCTCTGCCCTACCCCTAAACTGATGGCAGATAGCCACGCCCCTTCCGATACTAAAGTGGTCTGCATACCTGACACCATCCCCCTCTCGAGTGATGAACAATCTGTCCTAAATAAAGGCTTGTAATTTATACCCCTGAGACCAACCACTGATAAATTTACTCTGCTTAGCAGCGCCCACGAGCTCTTCCGCAACCATCCCCCAGGTTTTAATCAAGATAACATTGAAGATGACTTATTTTATAAACTCGCAAAAAGACAGTCGCATACTGAGTACAAACTAAAAATAACTTGAAACTGGCCCCATTAAAACACTCCATCTCACAGCTGGTGAATCGTGTGCGCTTGCATCCTTAATGACCTGCACGGACATTGTTATTAAACCGGCTGACAATGGCGGAGCTATCGTTGTATGGGATAAAGATATGTACACAAAAGAGGCATATAAACAAGCAACTCTCTGACAGTACGTTCTACTTGCCGCATCTAAAAGATGGCATCTTAACTAATAACGCTGTTGTTACCAAACTATGAACACATTAAAACAGCATCTAGCCTACGCATCTTTGACAGCAAATTGGGAAGACCTTCATTTTATTTTATTTACTACCCAATATTCATAGATCTGGTTGCCCAGGTAGACCCATTATCCGCATGTGCCTGTCCTACTAAACTATATCTTCCTTTCTTGACAGCATTTTTCAACCCAGAGTTGAAGCACTACCATCCTACCTCAAAGATACCAACCATGCAACTTTAGAATCTCTCAAATTTACTAACAATAAATGGAGATTAGTTTTCTTAATAAAAGTGGTGTTTTTGTACACCTCGATACCCCACAAAGGTTGTCTACTAGTGATTAAACTTTTCTTCAATGTGAACCCCCATCCCTCTATTGACTGTAACACTATACTTAGGTTAACCGAGTTAGTTCTCAACTCGTTCGAGTTTGATGGGCAGTTTTTTTACCAAATAAGTGGAGTAATGGGAACAAAAATAGATCCCAGTTATGTGTGTCTTTTTATGGGTTACCTGGAGGGTCAACTTCAGTAAAATTAAACACTGGCAGAATTCCAGGTTTTTATCAGCGGTACATTGATGATGGGTTAGGCATCAGAGATGGCAGAAGAAGAACTAAAACATTAAATTTACCTCTGAAATTACAGCAGTTCTGTTAACTTCCTGGATATGACAATATTACTTAACACAACCAACGTTGGAACGACCATATTCTACAAACCAACCGACTCACACTCATATCTGCTGTACTCTTCTTCACACACCCCAGCCTGCAAAAATTCAATACCATTCTCACAATTTGTCAAGATGATGTTGACTTTTGGAACAAGGCCCATGAACTATTACAGTTCTTCCGGCTCCGGTCATATCTAGAACATATACTTCAGTCAACACTACACCGCAGAAGAACTGTTGACCACCAGGCCTCCCTTCTACAATTTCCAAAACAAAAGTCAGATAGAACTAAACTCATCTTACCCTACCACCCTCATTTGGCTAAAATATTATAAAAAATTATTCTATCCTTAAGTCAGACCCCCATTTAGGCCATTTATTTCAACAGAATCCTTTGGTGGTGTTTAGAAGGAAATGCAATCTTAGAGACCTTTTAGTCTGGAGCCGCCTGCCATCCACTATCACCACAAGGTTTGGCACTACTTCTTGTTCCCGCAACTACAATATGTGTCATTTCACCCTTCAGGTTGAATCAGTTCTGCTGCCTAAGGGAACCCTCAGAATAAAATATATCAATTCAACTGTGAGTTCCGTACCGTAATTTGTCATCCAGTGTAGGCGATGCAACATCTTTTATATTGGACAAACTGGGAAACGATTGTCTGACAGGGTTAGTCAACACATGCGGTCAATAAACAATGAAGATAGTCATCCTGTGGACAAACACTTTAACAAGAGTGGACAAAACATAAAAAATGACTTTTGTGTAACCGCTGTTCGGTTTTGCCATTATTTAAAAAACCGCCTAAACACTGAAACGCGACTTATACTTAAATTTGGCACTCAGGCTCCAGATGGTTTGAACGAGCAGGTATCTTTCACCTAACCAATCCCACCCACCCCCCCCCCCTGCCCCATACACTACGCTCCCAACCCCACCACTATACGGTGTCCAAGCGTCCTTCTTCACGCGTCTTTTCTTTTGGACATTTTGGCATTTAGACAAGGCATGTTTTCAATGTCGAGCTAAGTCCAAAATTGTGTTACTGTTTGTCTTTTCTGTCTAATCTGTAACCACACTATTGTGTGGTGACGAAGACCTTGGGTCGAAACGTCCATAGTATTTATAACTGTCTTTAACTTGTGAGGTAACTAACACTATCTGTTATATTACTTATTAACCTCACTGCAGCTATCATTTGTATTTATGTTTTTGCGCCGTGTTCTTTAAACAGAATGGGACGGTGTGCTCAGATGGTAAACCCTATGATTGGTAACAGGAAAGTCTTGAGTTCTTTAATCCATATCTAGTCAAGTTTGTAAAGCCGATTTTACTGTTTAAGTTGACAATCCCTCCAAAAAACACTTAGCAGCGGTTGACCAGTGCTTTAAAAATGTTTTTAGATAAGATAAAATAATGAAAGTTACAAAAAATAATTACAAATATTTCTTGAAATTAGCTTTATTGAGTTTCATTTGAATTCGCTATAAAACTCTCCTTAACAATGTAATTAAATCTAGAATCTATTTAATGTATGTGCATACAACCACCAGCTAAAGTACCATGTGTTGTTTGGGATGTTTACCCCTTAATGTAAAGCCAACAACAAATTGTTTATAATTAAAGCCTACGTTCTACCAGAGTTTCTTTCAGGCATCTACTTTCTACATGCATCAAAGAGAAAAAATTAAACCTGGATTTACAAAACTGACTAAATTTTACACAAATATACATCCCATTAAGGGGATATGCTCTGTTGTTTGTTTTTTTTCTATTTTTTACAATTTAAGATCTTTTGTGTACTTTTAGCATATTTGGCACATGGTAAGTATTAAACACCAAAAAAAAAGGATTGAAAACAAATTTGGTTGTCATGGAAACCCGAAAAAACCACTGCCATTTGAATTTTTTGTTACTTTTAAAAACGCTAAGGCTATTTTATTTATGCATTATAGCAATCAACTTTAAACAGCTTATATTTCAGTATATGTTAAAACTTTTGTCACGAAAACTTTTTGAAAGAGCTACTGGTCAGAATTTTACCAGGTCTGAAAAATAGTACCCTTAATTTTAGTATTCAAAAGTTTCAAAATTTGCGTATTAATTACCATACTTTTTTTCTATGAAAGACATCACAATTCCCTCGTGACAAAAGTTTTATTTCTGCATAAAGAACAATTACTAAAAATATGGTTGGCATTGTTTAAGAAATAAAATAGTATTAGGCTCTTTAGTATTAAAAAGTGCTTCGCTACGGTAAAAGCTGTGGTGGTTGTAGCACGCCCCTTGAATATTTGTCGAATTGGTGTGTATGTGGATATTCCCTCAGCGCACTGCGCGCAGCAGTCCCCATATTGGTGTGGATATTTCTTTTGCGCAGGTGGTGACGGTGGTAACGAAAAGTTGTTCCGACAATACCATATCTGTGTAATTTGTAAAGCCGATTGTTAGATTTGGGTGTTTCCGAGATGATTGAAAAGATGCTTATGAAATACATGAGAAATGCATTACTTTAAAGCTGCTCATCTTTCTTTAAGTGATAATTTCTTTACTTTGGTCATTAACCAAACCATCTATATCCTCACCTTACACAACTCATGGAGTTGCTCAAAAGAATAAATGACTTCACCTCATGTTGAGGGGAGAGTTTCAAATTTGCACATATCTCTACCATGTTCATAGTCAAAACTCCAAATATCCTTTTTAGCGCAATTTCCATTCTGGAGAATTGCGTTTATTAACTCGTCTTTTCTGGGAATGGATGGATGGATGTGTGTTCGCAGCTTTAAGTCGTATCTCCTCCTCAACGAAGCAATATCGAGGACTAGTTCCAAAAGCAAATATGTTAACGACGATGATAGTGGGCCAAAAAATTCCCGGAATTCCTTCCTGGATTTCCCAGAAAAGCCAAAAAACCTCGAAAAAATGCAGTTTTTGGCCCATGTCTCGGCAACCAGACCACTTAGCGACTTGAAACATTTACCAATCGATTCCTGCCATAATTTAGAACAATATTGCCGAAGAAAGTTTTCAAAAATATTCTTTCGTTCGGTCACAAAAAAAATTTTTAAACTTACATTATACACAATACACTACAGTACTATATAGCAATATATAGATATCTATTTTTCGCTATCTTTTAGATCTTGCTATAAGTTTATTTATTTTTTATTACTTGTTTACTTATTAATTCAAACGTTATTTTTGTACCCTATTAATTTATTTATAATTTATATGAGAGTGATAGGGAGTTACAATTACAAGGTTTTGTTTCGCTAGGCCTAATCATTTTTTCACATTTTTTAAAAACAATAGAGTTAAATGACTAAAAACCATTGCGCGCCTACTGAACGTGATGGCGCAGCCATGGAACGTGATGACGCATCTATTGAACGTGATGACCCGTACATTAGGAAATTGCGCTTAAATTGTCACTAGACTTTTTAATTAACGTGTTTTTTAATTATCCAAAATTGAATTAAATTAAAACAAAGATTTTACTATACTTTTATTTCTGTATTAAACAGTAATATTTGTTGGTAAACAATTTACTTGGTTAAAATCTGCATTTCACATACTGTTATTTCCATTCCAGTTCAAACTAATGTTATCACATGATGGAAGTGGTAAAGGTGCTGCTTTGGTTGCTGCAGTTGCAAATAGGCTTTTGGAAGAAAGCCGTTTGGAAGAAAATGAAAGTAAAAATAGTGTTCTTGAAAAAGATGAATGATGTAATAATGATTTAGGGAGATGTTTTTTGTGTGTCTGTAAATTTAGATATAGAACTTATTTGTGATAAATTGTGATAATATAACTAGCCTACTTTGTTTGTACTATAATTGAGTATGTAACACAAACTCAGTGCTACAAATAAAGACGTTCTCAAAAAAACATTTTTAGTATATACAAATGCATCATCTAGATACTTTCAAATAAATAGCTGAATGTAGTATAAATGATAATTTGATGTTGATTAGTTTTAAATCTCATTATTTAACATATAAGATGTGGGGCAAATCTAATCAATCAGTTTCTGTTACTTCTAATGCTGTATATATTGTGGTTTTAGTATATATGCATTTATATTTTGTTTATTGTCGTTATCAGTGGTTAGTGCAAGTTAGAATTTTGTTTAAAATATTTCTGCTTTCATTGCATTTTCTTTTAAATTTTTCACAAAATAATTATTCACTTAAGACTTAAGTATAATATTTTTTTTTACTGAAACAAAATCTTTTTAAACAGTTATTAAAACATGCTCCACAAAATGATACAAAGAATTAACATCCAAGTATTTATGTTTTAAATATTCCAATATTTGCTATATGTAAATGGATTATTTTAATATTGTATATTCCTTTACATACTCATTACTTACATTTTTTAGGTCAACACTGAATTTAAAAGCGTGCGGCGTCAATTCGGCCAATGACGAAACGGCCCCGTCAAAACGACCCCGACAAAACGACCCCGTCAAAACGACCCCGTCAAATCGGCCCCGTCAAAAGGGCCAGCGACATATGGACCCCGTCATATAGGCTCCCGACAAATAGGCTCCCGTCATTTAGGCTACCGACAAATAGGCTCCCGTTATATAGGCTCCCGACAAAAGGGCTCCAGTCAATAAGGCTCCTGACAAATAGGCTCCCGTCATTTTGGCTCCCGACATATAGTCTCCCGTCATTTAGTTTTTTCCACAAAACGGCCCCCGTCATTACGACTCCCGACAAATAGGCTCCCGCCATTTAGTTTCTCCACAAAACGGCCCCCGTCATTACGACTCCCGACAAATAGGCTAGCGTCATTTTGGCTCCCGACAAAAAGGCTCCTGTCAATTTGGCTCCAGACAAAAGGACCACTGACACAGTGGCGTAGCTACCGTAAAGCTAGCGTAAGCAAGGCATGGGGGCCCAAGGCACATAGGGGCCCTTTTCCCTCATAAAAAAATAAAACTTTTACAATGGAATTTTAATATTTGTTACATATAAATAATTTAAAAAAAGAAAAAGGTTAAAAGTTCCAAAAAGCCCCCCCCCCCCCCCCCACCGTTTCGGCAGTGGGATTCAGTGTTTGTGGGTCAAAATGAGCCCAATCGTTATAATAACACTACAGGCTATATCACTTTGTCGTGCAAGACATTGAGAGAATCATCCTATCAATAAACTTTTTAGCAGTAGTAGGCAAGCATAATAGTATAGTATAAATACAAAATCAGGACATATAAAATACAAAATGTTGCCTTCAGAATATTTATATATTAAAAAATATCCATCGTAAGTAGAAGTTGATCTCTTCGTTTAACTCCTCTGTAGCCTAACGCAGAGGCGTAGCGAAGGCGAGGTGGAGGTGCGGACCGCAACGGGTGACACCATTTAGGGGGGGGGGGGGTGACACCAAAGGCAAAAAATTGTAAAATTTATAGAATGAAATGCCATTTTCCAGATCCATTAGTTAAAGTTAAATAGTCTTCTAAGTACAAATCGAAAATTATATCAAGACTGTAGATAAACATCGTTACTATTAAGTCAGCAGTGATTGAAGCTTAAACACGTACGTGTACCTGTATGTGGCATATATATAAATTTTAGGCCTATGTAGGCCGACACACACACACACACATATATATATATATATATATATATATATATATATATATATATATATATATATATATGCTTTGTTTCCTGGGAGGGGGTGACAATACGAAGTGCCGCACCGGGTGAGACCCGACCTAGCGACGCCACTGGCCTAACGGCTGACGATAATTTTTGCATAGGGGCCCAAAAATCCTAGCTACGCCACTGCACTGACAATACCGTTTCTGTAGAGACTAAGTCTCCCGGCAAAGCGGTCTCATTGAATATGACATCTGCCAGTGGGACCCCTTCATCAATATTCTTTAGAGTTAGCTTATCCAACACTCTTATGTAATACAACGTATGCATCTCTTGTTCGGCAGGCCTTATTTTTATATTAGTTTATCTATTATAAAATATAGTATGTTTTAATTTAAGGGTCATCTATCTATGACATCCATAATTGAGTCGGTTATAGGCTGTTCCAACTCATTGTGTGGGGAGAAGGGTCCACGCTGTACCTTCCTAACTGCAATATGCTTCTGCAGGGGCGTAGCGAGGGGAGGGGCGGGGGGTGCTGACCGCACCGGGTGACACCATTTAGGGGGGTGACACAAAGGCAAAAAATAGCAAAATATATAGAGAAAAAGTTGAGGGGGTGGGGGTGCAAATCGAAAGTTAGGGGGGGTGCAAATCGAAAACTTGAAAGTTTGTCCCCGGGAAGGGTCGCAACGCCTCTGGGGGGGGGGAGGTGACACCATTAAGTGCCGCACCGGGTGGCACCCGACCTCGCTACGCCACTGTGCTCGTAGGTTATCAAAACAAAATGCTGTTATCATGTTAACATCATGTATATCATACATTTACACTTCTGTGCTCGCTTTTAAGCAACAGATCTTTTCTGTTGTAAATTAAACATTATCAAAACTTTAGAATTGGTGGAATTTAGCTGTTAAGGGCTCGATTTGTTTGTGAATTAATGTTGGTTCATGAAAAAATAATTTCATTCGGGCATTAAAAAGAGGTTATGGTGGTATTGGAGGTAGGACACAATGGTTACTTTTATGCCAATAGTGGTCATATCATTCATTTTTCTGGAGCCAATATGTCGGGAGTCATTTTGTCAAAAGCCAATATGTCGGGAGCCCAATTGCCGGGAGCCAATATGTCGGGAGCCCATTTGTCGGTAGCCAAAATGTCGTGAGCCCATTTGCCGGGAGCCCATTTGTCTTGAGCCCTTATGTCGGGAGCCAATATGTCGGGAGCCGCTTTGTCGGGAGCCAATATGTCCTGAGCCTATTTGTCAGGGGTTAATATGTCGGGAGTCCATTTGTCGGGAGCCTAAATGTCGGGAGCCCATTTGTCGGGAGCCTATATGTCGCAAGTCAATATGACGGGAGCCCATTTGACGGGAGCCAATAAGTCGGGGCCCTTTTGACGGGGCTATTTTGACGGGGTCGGTTTGTCGGGAGTCGATTTGACGGGGTCGTATTAACGGGGCCGTTTTGACGGGGTCGATTTGTCCCGGGCCGTTTTGACAGGGCACCATTTAAAAGTATTGGATAATGGTTAAATAAATGAACATAATATGGACATTTTTATAACCCTGTGTTTAAATATCAAATAAGTTAGACTAAAAAAATTACCTCACAGATTTAGTATATCTAGTAGTTTAAAAGAACTTATTTTATATGCTACTTACAAATAGAGAAATGCATGCATTTTTTAACTGCCAGCCCGTTTCAGGCATTAGTTCTATCGAATTCCTAGCAATTTCAAAAATGCTGTATTTTACAATTTGTTGGTCACATATATAAAAATTCTTTAATGTTCCAACTTACCAAGCACATTATCGTCATGAAATTACTAAAACATTTTGTTCTGTAATTTTTTTGTATTCAATCTCTGGAAAGATTTATTTATTTTCTTTAGTACAAAATATGAAAAGATCATTTACAAGTAGCCAAAAAACTTCAGCTTTAACTGTAATTTGTTTGTTTTTTTAAATTGATCATTTAAACTCAGTTTTTATCTGTTTGAATTTCAAAGCTTTTGTTACTGTTGGATTAAAAAAAAACATCCACAAAACATTTAAATAAATGTGTTTCTTGTAGAGTTACGTAACTAACTCCATACATTTTGTAAAGTGAAGCAACCCTTTCAGACCTATTGAACTGTAGGACGGATAGAGTTCACATGTTCCTTGACCTTGTCATATGGTGTGGCAGAGGCGTAGCGACCATTCCCAGCGCCCGGGGACAAACTTTCAATTTGGCGCCCCCCCCTCGGGAGCAAATTTTCAAATTGTACCCCCCCCCCCTTCAAACTTTCTATTTGCACCGCCACCCACCCACCCACCCACCCCCACCCCTCTCCCAAACTGTTTATAATGTAAAAATGCAGCTAAAATGACATTTCAATTCGTTTTTACAACCCATTTTGGTGCCCCCTAAGGTCGGCGCCCGGGAACATATGTACCACCCTGCCCCCCCCCCCCCCCCCCCCCCCCATCGCTACGCCTCTGTGGTGTGGTCAGCTCAATGCTTACCTGTCTTTACTTTCCCTAACAAGTCAGGTACCCATCAGACCTAGGTGGACTCAGGGACCTACTACAGTAGCATGTCCAAACCAGGGCCCAAACTCAAGGCATTTCGGCTAGCAGTCAAAATTTAAATGACTTTATCATTCTTTTGTTACCCAAACATCAATAAATGATTTTCACTTGTTTTTCCTGTAGTTTGTGATTACAAAAAAAATATAGAATATAGAACAAGATTTTATAAACCACTATTTTTTTTTAATTGAAAGGATAATTATGTATTATTTTCTATTCAACAATACTAGTCTTTGTATGCAATTTTTCGTTTCAATTCTTTACAGAACACTCATTTTATGAAGTTAATTTATTTAATGACACATCAAAGAAAATGTATAGAGAATGTAGCTGAAATGCTACTCAAATTATCGTGTTCACAGACATACTGACAAATTTGCATCTAAGTTTCTCCAACTCAAGGGGTGGGTGTGTAAACGTTGCGATTTGTGAAGATTTCGATTTTTTGTATGATTACAATACTTCCTATACACTTCGAATACGAGAAAGTAAAAAAGGAAACATTGATTTTTTTTTTGTTAAAGTTAAATAATGGACACCAGCGAGAAAAGTCTCAAAGGTATTTGAGAGGTCCATAAATTAATTTAAAAATCTTGCACGGCGTAATTACAATTAATATGGTTATAAAATCCTGTCTGTCTGGGTTTTTTTTTAGGACTTTACTAACGATTGGATGTATTTGATGTTTTGAATATTTTCGGTAACTAAATAAAAAATTTAAAAAAAAAGCAAAAACAATTTGGTTTTCACGTGTAATGGCGACATAAACAATGGCATCCTGCTATTCGATAGGCCGCCATAAATTTTATTGTACACATTGTAAGCTAAAAATAGAAAAACTGGGTCATGGTGTTTAAATTTGCATTGTTATTTAAAAACTTAATCTGCAAAGTTTTGTAAACAAATCAACTATAAAGTGGGGGTGTCAGAAATCGATCACGGAATTCCTTTACAGCCAATCAATGTTTGTCTTACGAAAGTGAAACATCGGGTTATAACTTAGGCTTGATGAAAATAAATAGAAATGTAGCCTTAAACTCAACAAATTATTTTCAAGTTCTCTAGATCTACAACTTGATTCTAAAAATATTAAATTTCTGAATTAATTTTGGGCTTAAGTTTTTAATAAAATTTTATCTTTTATTATTTTTATGGTCCTAAATCTAAATAAACCGGGAGTGATCTCCCCTAAACTTTCTCGAATATTCTTATATAAAACAACAGGGGATGGGAACTCGGGATATAGATCTAGTTATGATTTTTAATCCATTTTAAATACTTAAACTTTTTAAAATAGAATAGAATCTCATAGAAAAAAGTATTGCGCACCAAGCGAACGCCGAATAAAGATGTTCATAATGGTGCGCAATATTATTAGTACTTTATAAATTTAGATGCGTTTTTGAGAAATCGGAAATATCGTAAATTACTACTTCCCGTCAACGGAAATTACTCAAAATTTAACAGAAGGTAGAGAATTAAATCTTTTACTTACGGGTGAAATTTCATTTATCTATCTGAAATAGTACTCAAGTTATAGGCTTTTGAAAAATTCAAAGTAGAAAAAGTACCACTTCCGGTTATCGGAAATCGCTCAAAAGTTTATACGGATCTACGATTTTGATAAAATACTTATATATGAAATTTCATCAACCTAGCTGTAACGGTACTCAAGTTATCGTGTTTACACAGACACAGACATAAGGACAAGATTGCAAAATTATGTTTTTCCGTATCAGTGAGGTGTAAAACGCCGAGATTTGTAAAAATCTCGATTTATTTTTTGCACGATTACAATACTTTCTCTATACTACTAGGTAGTCCAAACTGGCGAAAAAGTGCGTTTTAGGGTCAGTTTTTGCGGTTTTCAAAAAAAAAATTTCACTACTTCTAGTTGTCCTATAAGAATAAAAATTATATGTCAATAAAGTTTAAGTCTTTATCTGTCGTAATCTGGTATTTTTATATCTGTAACACATGTTTGAATGTGTTTTATATTTGTTTGAAAAGTATCAGTTACGTCAACAAATTTCACCGTTTTGCGTGTACCGATCGACCCCACACTGTTTTATTTGGTCGCGGCTTCGCGACGAAGCATCGTAGAAGCATAATCTTAATGTCATTTTAAAGATCGAATTCTAGGCTATCGTTTGATGTATAAATTGAAAAAATAACTTGTTTATTTCATTTAAAAAATACAGATTTTAAACTTTAAATGACGATATATACACGGAAACAAACTAATTCTGTTTCAATTTTTACACCGATGTAAAGTTCAGTTTTATAACTACTTTGTGTTGTAAATTCAAGTATTTCTGATTTACGGTCGCGAAGCCGTACCCCCAATAAACATATAACCCTCGAGTCGACTTTCAGCCCCGAGTAAGTTGCTCGCCGAACGGTTTTAAAGGTTGACGACCGATGATGCTAAACGGATTTTACCCTTGCTAGAGCCTTCAAACAAGTTGTAAGTATCATTTTTAAAGTTTCATTTCCATTTTAATAAATGAATTTTAAGTTTGAATGTCAGTTTGGTTTAATTAGTACACGTTATTAATGTAAATTTGAACGCTACAAGTCCATGGTTTTAGCGTGTGAACTACGCTTGTACACAGGGTGTGTTTAGACGTGAAGCTATTTAATTCAGGACATTCTAGGGACTTGAAATATGGATGCACTTAACTATTAGATGCTAGTGTTTACTAATTCTTTAAAATCTATTGACTGGGATCAATGATAGGGTCGTATTACTACAGTTTATCTGGACTATCACGTCAAAATTATGAATCGACAAATTCAAAATGGCCACCAGACTATCCTGGTTACTATGTGGACGAACTCAATTATTTACAGGGAACGAAGGTTAAATACTTATAAAATACTAATGAAACACAAAAGAAATTTATAATTATAATAACTATACATTTTTATCAATGTATTTAAAACAAAAGACACTAAATTTGAAGGACTAATGTGATTAATTTTTTTATTTTCTGTTGTGCACTCTGATTCTGATTCCCCTGCTGAATAATGTGAAATGGTCTGCGCCAGTCTCCTTAATAAAATGTACAAGATCAATTTTTAGATGGTTGTGCAATTTATTAAGATTGTACATGTTGTGACTTAGTTTTAAATGTTATATTAGTTGTAAGTGTAAGTAGTACTAGTAGTATTTCTCATTATTTATTTATTTTATATGCATATAATAGTAACAATGAAGGACAGTTAAGTTGTCCTATAGGATGTTGAGAACCACAGTATGGCATCTTCATCATTGGATATCTCAACCATTGTGGGACAAGCAACGATTATTTCAAATTTCATTCAGTAGAATTACTCTTAAAAATATATATAAAAAATATAAATTACTTTTAACAAAAAGGTGTTTTCAGGCTTTTTCATATGTTTCCAGTTATAGTCATAGGACAAATAGTAGGCCTACACAATAGGCTAGTAGTAAATTTAATTATATTTTATTAATCACTAAATCAATTGTTCGTTGCATAGCTGGAGACATTTACGGTGGCCTATCCAGAACTTTCCTTACAAGGGAAGGGAAGAAGGCCAAGACCCCACTCCCCCCTCCCCCCTACAATTCCCAAAACATATTACTTACTCTTGATGCTCCACAAGATCAAGGTTGAGGGAAACAAGACGTACAAAGATGTTCCCCCAAAACTGTTCCCCCAAAGCAGTTATCAGGTTTGAAAAGAAACCAAAGCATGTGGCATCAACTGCTGCATCACTTGTAGGCATCACGTCTTTATTAAACTACATTACAATACATTTACTCTACTAAATTTTGATTCTGTTTCTCCTGCACTAGATAACTGTGGTATTTTTTAAAATAATATTTTAACTCATGTGATTTTGGAAAATAATTAACACATTTTTCCACGTCGATGTTACCAACACAATAATTTTAGAGTTATTCCAAAGCAAAAAAAAAAAAATTGAATTTTTTTTTTATGAAAATAAAAGTGACCAAAACGCATTTTTGTCATTTTCAATTATTTTTTTACCTTAGAAAGACTCATTTTAGATGACTGAAAAAATTGGGCATATATATTACAAACTTTGCAGCAACTTTACCAATTTCCACACTTCTATGTTATTTAGTTTAAAAAATATGGGTTCTCAAAAATGGCACTTTTTGAAAATCATTTTTTTACCAAATTTTGCTTTTTTAAAAATCACATAACTTTTTTATTTATTGAGATATTTTTATAAAATTTGTGGCATAGACCTTACAATTAAAAGTTCTTTCATGACATACTCACTCCAGAAGTCTGCAATCAATAGTTAATTTCAGTTTGGACTACCTAATACTACGTATATACGAGAAAGTAAAAAGCACATTTTCATTCCTTGTCAACAACATTACGGAAGGATTTTCGTCAACTCACTGGTGTCCATTCAGCTAAATTTTGTGCCAGTTATCATCGAGTCTAGGCCTAGATATCTAATTGAAAAGTTTTGAAGAACTCTGTCCTATAAAAGTGATTTTTTTCCCGCAATTAACCTGCAATCATTCAAAATTTGACAGAATCAAAAGAATAAGTATAAAATTTTGTGGTCATTTATTGTTTTAGGTGCGTAAAATTGGCCGAGGTTAGTAATGTCCGAAAAAGTTGCCTCATTGTTAAGGCTTTAATTAATAGAAGTATATTGTTATATATTAGTGGCAAATATTATAGATATCTGAATAATAAACTAAAATCAATGGCTAAGTATATCAATATGGTCCAGAAAATAACTAAACGGTAGTGTTTGAAAACAAGATTAGTTGCTTCCCCTGAAACTCCCATCATGATCATAAGTTTACCAAAAAAACTAAAATAAAGTGGCTGCTAAAGTAAATGAGATTGGTTGCATCTCATCTGATTAAAACATCGCTATTCTTTATTTATTACTAAAAAGCTTTAATACAATTGTTTAAAAACAGGTACATAAATGAAACCTTGAAACATTTCTGTAACTTTCAAAACAAATCCTCCTAAAAATGCGAAATAATTACTAAAAATAAAAATTTAACGAGTCGCTTTTTACTTTCTCGTATTTAGCCTACGAAGCATAGAGAAAATATTGTAATCGTGCACAAAAATAACATGAAATTGTGACAGTTGTCACCGTTTTACTCCTCAGTCCTTCATCACATCCGGAGTATAGATGACTTATTTTAATCAGGCAAAAATTATAAATACAAATAATAATCATTAAAAAAGTTTTAAAAAACCCACGTTTTCTGATTGAACTAAAAAGTAGAAAATAAATGCTATACATCACAATAATGCAAGCGATCACTCTACTATAAGCGATGAAAAACGTGGGGCGCCGAAGTAAAAGTTATATTACTATTGATTAGATAATACTATTGACTTTTATTAGGGAGCTTGTAGAGAGTCAACAGTATTAGAAACTGTAAGAAAATCACGGCGGCCCACGTTTTTGATCGCTTATAGTAGAGTGATCGCTTGCATTATTGTGATGTATAGCATTTATTTTCTACTTTTTAGTTCAATCAGAAAACGTGGGTTTTTTAAAACTTTTTTAATGATTATTATTTTCTACTTTTTAGTCTTTGTCTGTTTGTTTGCATTAAAATCTTGCTATCGATTTTATCTTTTCACTTTTTTTTTTTTGGGTAAACGAAGACAACTCGTAAAAAGACAACTCGTAAAAAGACAACTCGTAAAAAACACGTTGTGTGAATACGTTACTGATTAGAACACATAGATTTTAACCCGTGTCGAGTGGGATAGCAATCGTGTGCCCAAGCAATCGTGTGGCCACCAGTTGTTACGGTTGTTTGTACACACATTACAGTTACTGGGTTATGTCCCTTTTTCCCCACGTTTTTACTATAACGAGCCAACCCGCGGCGTATCATACGCCGCTATTTAGTTGATTTATTTTCTACTTTTCAGTAATTCATAATTTGTGAATTCGACAGTACCAATGCTGCCACTGAAAATATTTGCTTTAAAACACTACCCCCCCCCCCCTCTTTTCCACTAACCTCGACCCTACACCCCCCCCCCCCCCCTCCTGTAAGTTTAAAGTCGGTTCATACTAAATTATCTGCCCCTAACAGCCGTCACTAAACCTGGCTGTACGGTTTGTAAACATTAACGTGACCACAGCTCAGCAGACCATGTGGGGGTGGGGTAGGGTGGTAGTGATAGTGATAGAGAGAAAGAGAGGGGACTGTAAGGAGGCGCTTGCCGCTTGTTTTCTAATGGCTCGCAGAGGAGAATTATATATATAGATTATATAGCGGTCTAAAATGCTCAATAAAATGTTTCCATGGATCAATTTAGTAACAATAACAATTGAATATTCTAATGTCATCCAAAACAAAGCTTCCCTGAAAATTTCAGCGCGCTAGCTAACTGGGAAGTGCCAGAAATTTCGATCGCAAGATTTGATTGGAAAGACAAACAGAGACGAAAGCAAGTTAAAGAAAACGTGGGAATATATAAACATTTTTGCGTTTTATGCGTTTTGAGTCGTAATAAACCGGGAGTGATCTCCCCTAAACTTTCTCGAATATTTTTATATAAAATAACAGGGGATGGGAACTCGGGCTATAGACATGATTTTTAATCCATTTTAAATACTTAAAGTTTTAAAAATAGAATAAAATCTCGTAGACAAATTAATTGCACACCAAGTGAACGTGAAATAAAAAAGCGCATAATAGTGCGCAATATTATTAGTACTTTTAAAATTTACATTAGTTTTTTGAGAAATCGGAAGTAGCGTAAATTACTACTTCCGGTCAACGGAAATTACTCAAAATTTAACAGAAGGTAGAGAATTAGATCTTTTACTTACATGTGAAATTTCATTTATCTATCTGAAATAGTACTCAAGTTATAGGCTTTTGAAAAATTCAAAGTAGGAAAAGTACCACTTCCGGTTATCGGAAATCGCTCAAAAGTTGATACGGATCTACGATTTTGATATAATACTTATATATGAAATTTCATCAACCTAGCTGTAACCGAGGGGGGCGCCAAATTGAAAGTATGTCCCCGGGCGCCGGGAAGGGTCGCTACGCCTCTGTTGTGTTGTGTTTGTTTTGTGTGGTGTTTGTGTTTTCTTTTGTTCTGTTCTTAAGTTAGTACATTTAAAAAAGAATCACCGTGGCGGAGCACGGGTATACTGCTAGTGTATATATATATATATATATATATATATATATATATATATATATATATATATATATATATATATATATATATATATATATATATATATATATATACCTAATCCTAATAAAAAATCATAATATTGAAATAGAAATGTCAGTGGCTCTTTGAAAACTGGGAAATTTTTTTAAATTGCAAATTTTGGCTCTTCCGTCCCAAAAGGTTGCCGACCCCTGGACAAATGCACTCACACATATGACACGTTTTACTAATATGTTTTAATTTTTAAAAAAAAAAACAGTAATTTTTTTTCAAAACCTGATCAAACCAGAAATTTTCGTATGTATATATATATATATATATATATATAATATATATATATATATATATATATATATATATATATATATATATATATATATATATATATATATATATATATATATATATATATATATATACATATATATATATATATATATACATATATATACATATATATATATATATACATATATATATACATATATATATATATATATATATATATATATATATATATATATATATATATATATATATATATATATATATATATATATATATATATATATATACTAGGCATACTACTCAGCTTCGCTTAGGTTTTCAAAAAAACATGAGAATTTGAATGCTTAATTAATTAGAGACTGGCTGATTTGTGGAGTGCTTAGGTTTATTAAACAGTAATAATGCTAATTATAGAGTCATTAATGGAATGTTCGAAATCTATTAATCGAAAGGTAATTAGAACTACAGAGGTTCCCTGAATAGTTTAACTCAAAATTTATATTACATTGACTTTTAAAATTAATTTCTATAATTTAATTAGGATACGTACCTTAATTTATAACACAAATCTTAATAAAAATTAATACTATACTTCATCATGTACATAGCCAAAGTTCCTAAACACTGTTTTGAAAATGGTCATCGTTTTTCACCAAATTAACAAAGTTTATATAGGGAATTCGGACTGGTCAGTTCTTAAGGTCTTCCGAAGTTTTCCCGAAGATAACGCCCAGAGCCGGCGTTAGGGGGTGGTCGCCATAGGCCCCGCGCTTGAAGGGGCCCCGCGCATCAGCACTGTCATTGTTGTCTGAATTACTTCGTAAACTTAAAAAAAAAAATGTTGCTGAATTCAATTGGGAAAAACTAAATGGTCGAATGCCGACGTTGTTGATTGTTATAACTGAGGCCACGGTTGATGTTGGTGAGTCCCACCTGAACTGGGACAGGCCGTAATTCGATACAAAAATAGTGTCACACCTTCCCTTTGTGTAGGGTAAGGTCGCCTGGCATTTGACCTGAGCTGACTGGAGATGGCGGTCGAGAATTAGCCCACGACGTAAAGAGATACCCTATTGTATGCGAACCCATGAAGACGTCCTTTTAGTGAGCAGACGGGATGTCTGTAGTAGACAGTTAGTGACCTAATGAACTATAGTCCTGACTTTCTTGTTGTAGATGTCGTATAATGTCGTATATGTACAGTGTTTCTTCCAGAATTTTTTCTCGGGGGGGGGGGAGGGGCACTTGAAATTTTCGGGGGGGGGGGGGGAGGGCGGTAGATTTTTTTCGGGGGGGGGGCGGACACTGTTAAAAGTATATATTTTCTATATAAATTATATAAATTTCATTTCGTTTTCGGGGGGGGGGGGGGGCTAGCCCCCGAAGAGATGCCTGGAAGAAACTCTATATGTAGGCCTACTTGTCTTGGTATAACAAAATTAACATTCAGTTGCGTGCAGAGGGGTGGGAGGAGGGCGACGAGGGGGGGGGGGTGCCCTTAGGATCTATATCAGGGGGCATTAAACAGAGTGATTTATTATTAATTTTTGGAAGAAAGTTAAAACTGTTGTTATGTTGTGTCACCTTAAGGATTCACCCGTTCAATAATTAAGACAATAATGTTTTTAAAATATTGTATGAATTCTAAACAAATTTTGAAGTCTATACTGTTTTGATACATCAGGCCGAGTTCGCTGTATTGTAAACTTTATTTTCCTAATTATTCGGCACGTGATTAAATTTTCTTAAGTGATTTGGAATGAATTACATAACTGTCAAAAGTGATTTAATATCTTAGCAAAGGAAAAAAAAACTACGAACATTGGGTTAATACATGGGAGAGATAAAAATCTGTTATTATAGTGGAAAGTTTGACATTAGCTTATAAACTCCAAAACATTTGTGTTATGTGTACATCACATTATATAGGCCTTTATACATACATTATATATATATATATATAATGGAAAGGCCCCGCTCGGATGGTTGGCCCTAGGCCCCGCGTATTCCTAACGCCGGCTCTGATAACGCCTATTCTATAGTGACCCCCTAGGGTATTTCTACGACCTCAAGAGTTATGAATGGGTTCGTACGTTTAGATATTGGTATTTTTTTTTACAAAAACAGTACTATGTTTATATAAGGAAATATGGCATCTGGTCAGTTAAAACATTGTTCCGAAGTTTTTCAATGAGTTTTCAAAGGGTTCCTACGTGGGAACTTTTTTTTCGATATATAGCTCATATAAGAAGAATTTCCATCGCTGTCAGTTTTTAGCTCTCGCCGTGCGAGCAGAGGCTGACCGATAGTTTATCCATAAGGCCGATTCATTTACCCTGCGGCACCGGGAAGTGCCCGATCGAGCACCCGACCACTTTGCTTTATATATATATATATATATATATATATATATATATATATATATATATATATATATATATATATATATATATATATATATATATATATATATATGTATGTATGTATGTATCTCTGTGTGTGTCAGTTTGTCTAAATGTCCTCGATGTTAGCTTTTATCTTTCCATTTGCGGATAAGATGGGGGTATTATACTCGTGGTCGGCATGGTGCATAAATTCCTTTTAAAGAGTGCAATAGGCTGTGGATAAAAAGAGTTACTATAGTCGTTCACTAAATCTAATCCAGGGCGTATTCTGGCGCCCCGACAGGGTGCCTTTTGCGCCCTGAGCCTTTCCATGCTTATCGGATGAACAGTGTCAAACCAAAATCTACTTTAATTTTTATATACCGTACATATCACACCCCTCCCGTTGCGCCGCCCTTGCGAAATTAAAAACAGAACCAAAGTCTCATGCCTATCGGGTAAACGGTGTCAAACCAAAATTGACTTTTATTTTTATACTAGGCATGCTGCCCAGCTTCGCTTAGGCTTTCGAAAACATTGAGAATTTGAATGCTTAATTAATTCGCCCGAGGGTCGGTCTACGACCTCAGGAGTTATGAAGAGGTTCCTACGTGGACATTTTTTTTTCGATTTAAAGCTCATATAAGGCGCCGGTCAGTCGAGGTCAGTTTTGACCCCCTCATCGTAGACTTTTCGGCCAACTGGCCCCCGTGTTCTGTCGCCCCAAGGCAAGATCCTGCAAAATTTGAAGCGCCTGCTTTATATATTATAGAGATTAGCAAATTGCATAGATAAACAAAGATTTCAATAAAGTAATTATGCCTATTATCATCTAGATCTAGAATCTCTAGATTTAGATGATCTAGAATATCTAGATATGGATGATCTAGAATATCTAGATCTAGAATATATAGATCTAGAATCCTAATAGAATATTTTTTTTACGTTTAGCCCGAGCAAAATTGTATTGTATAAAATTTATAGCGTACGTAGATCTAAATCAAATTTGAATTTAATAGTTCATTTCTTTTTATTCTAAACTCGGAAGACGACGTCATTAGTTAATGTATAAACATTAGTGACGTCACTGTTTTATGCATTCTTTTTCACGACTATAAAGGCTTTTCCTGTTGCATAATTAAAATTGTTTCTCTACATTCGAATACGCCTTTATTTTTTTATTTTTCTTCTTTAAATAAAATTGTGGTTATACATTTAAAACATCTAACATATTATTTTCAACAAAAGTCCGTATAAAGGTATCCATATATCGCTGCCGATTCTGACGTGATATCCGGCGAAAATATTTTGCGGACAGAGAGAGAGAGAGAGAGAGAGAGCAGCCGATCAAACACTATTTTCTATGAAAGACTCAATGAAATTATCAATGACAGAGTCAATGATAACTACCGCTCTCCTGTATTTTTCTCTCGAGAAACTCAATGATAAAGCGTTAGTAGTTATAAAGAGAGAGAGAGTTTATCAAAACGGAAATAATTCAACTCGTTTAATTAATAAAGCGTTAAACGTAATTATTAATTCTTAATTTCTCAGCGATTGATACACTTGTTTAGGGACAGTTAAACTATTTTTTAAAAATATAGATCCTCGATCTTCATTTATAATTTATTAATTAAAATAAGATTTTTAAAAAATAATTAAAACAGGTCTTTGTACTATATTATTTAAAAAAAACAACTAATGAATATAATAAATAATTTTGACTATTTCTCATTCTAAACCTATCGAATATCTTTTTTTTTTAAAATGCAAGGTAATCTTTTATAGAACCTACATTATTAACTTTTCTTCTAATAATAAAAAAAACTCTAAATAAAAACTATTATTCCTACAAATATTAGAGTAGTCTCCCTTGACAGTTTCTATTCGAATGTATTTTGTGTTAATTTTCGTTATGAAATACAGTTGACTTTTTAAATTAATTATATAAGAAAACAATCTATCTCTGTGTATATTTATTTAGAAAAATATGATTACAATAATTAGAATAGGTGTTTCTGGTTAAATAGCAATTATTCTCATTCTAAATCTTTGGCTATTGAGTTTCATGGGTTTTTAAATTTAAGATTATGAACACATTGGCTTGACGAAAATGATTATATACACTTAAATACATACTAAAATTTACTTTTGTTAATAAATCTACACTATTTTATGCACACATACAAAAAAGAATATTTTAGCGGCAGTTACAACGTCAAAAAAAAAGGAAACTCCTTTATACTGAATAGTTCTACGTAACAACAAAAATGTAAAAATACATAGTCCTAGAGCACACTAACACATACATATATATATATATATATATATACATATATATATATATATATATATATATATATATATATATATATATATATATATATATATATATATATATATATATATATATATATATATATATATATACGAAGATATGTGTGTGTAAGTAGGATGTGAGGTGGGTAGACAGGCGGGGTGGAAGGAAAGCAGTTTGGCAGGAATAACGGTAGGTAGGAAAGTAGGTAGGCAGGCAGCAGCGCAGGCAGGTTATTAGATAGGTAGGTACATAGGCAGGGAGTTAGGTATGTAGGTAGGTGGGCCTAGGTAGGAAGGCGCCTCACTCGGTATAGTTAGCGATTATAGTAGCCCATCATATTCATAGCGTTTCGCAATTATTAAAACGAACAAAGGTACCATAGTACTCACGGGAAAACCCGGGGAGCTAAATGGAACCCTGCCAGGGCGCCACCAAATCGAATTTTTTTTCGCAGAAACCACCACAGGGGTATTAGCATTAACTTCTCAAATTTGAATGACAAACGAATGAAATCTTTGGTAATGCTTAAACAAACAAACAAACCCACATATTCGTTTTTGGGGCGCGGGTTTGTCCACACTGCCGCCTAGACGCACCAAGGCTCACTGTATGAAAGCCTTGAGTGTACGTTAATCAACCTCTGTAATAGTGAGGTAGAACACACATTGCGACCGCCCATGTGTTAGAGACGCGTCCCTTGGCGCTCCAGGGAGCCACTGGTTATACTCCCGCAGGGGCGCCCCTAATTCGGTTTAATTATAAAATGTCGTGTCCCTATTGTAGGGTGCTCTTTAAAGAGGCACTCTCTGCAGAGCCCGGGGCGCTTGCTGTCGCCAACTGCCAGGGCGCCGGCGGGCGCTCATTATTCTACTTAGTGAACATTTATAGTAGCCCATCTAAACCGTAGTGTCGCCCGAGGTGGGTCTTGGCCGCTCTGGGCCACTCAACCGCCAGCTCCCTGGCGGATGAACCTGGTGTAGTTTTATCACTGAATCTCAGAGGCGTAGCACCATTCCTGGCGCCTGGGGACAAAATTTTCAATTTGGCGCCCCCCCCCCCCCCCTCCCGCCGGAGACAAACTTTCAATTTGGCGTCCCCCCCTGTATTTTTTTAATATTTATAATGCAAAACTGTAGCTAAAATGAGCTTTTAAATTTTTCCCACCCATTTTGGCGCCCCTAGGGTTGGCGCCCGGGGACATATGTACCCCCCGCCCCCCTCGCTACGCCTCTGCTGAATCTAGTATTACCTATGACCGCAATTGATGAGATAGCCCCTCTGGATTCCCCTCTGGATTCTGAGCTCATAGTCGTATAATGAGAAAAATCGAATCCTCCCAGGGTGCCACACTTAAGAATTTTTTTCTTTCTCGAAACCCTTTTCACCAACTCCCCAAAATTTTATGACTCTCGTACGAACAGTGTCAAATTGCATCTGGCTTTTATTTTTATGGAGAAAAATTGTATTGCTTCCTGTCAGAGACCCCAGATCGAATGGGGCGCCAAAAGGGGTAGACAATTTTTTTAAAATCCTCATTCTTCAGTAAAATTTAAGAAAACAGATTTATACATGACTGATATCCTCAATTATTTTATATAGGGGAGTGTATGTAGGGATGGGCGCCTTTTTGCCAGCGTTTGAATAGGGTTGGCACAACAGTAATAGTTCGCCCCGGGCGCCGGAATAGGTTGCTACACCTCTGCTTCCTGCTAGGGCGCCGCCCTGGCGAAATCTTTCCGGGGGGGGGGCGTGCGGACACTGTTAAAAGTATATATTTTTTCTATATAAATTCCGTTTCGTTCGGGGGTGGGGGGAGGGGGGGGGGGCTCTGCCTCCCCCACCCCCCCCCCCCCCCCCCTCCGAATAGATTCCTGGAAAAAACTCTGTTCACACAGTTTTATGGCGATCCGATGAAAAAGATGTAGTAATTCATATAGGACAAACAGCTAAACAATCTTTCATTTCTATAAATGTTTATAGACTTTCTTCGGGGGGGGGGGGGGGGCGGACACTGTTAAAAGTATATATTTTCTATATAAATTATATAAATTTTATTTCGTTCGGGGGGGGGGGGGGCGGTAAAAAAATATCGCCCCCCCCCCCCCTAAGAGATGCCTGGAAGAAACTCTGTCTAAGACATTTTCCATTTAGGTGGGTTTTGCAGTACAGTGGTATCTTAAGTCGTGGACAAATGATTGCGCTTATCTCTATTGAGTAGCTATGTATTCTGTCCTATATTAGACACATTTGTAAATATCGGTCACAATATGGGCATAGAGATGATATAACGATAGCTTATCTTTGCGGACGACGCTAAACTTTGGCATCGACACCACCGCCTACAAGTTCAAATTCGGTCCTTCAGAAATGTTTGAAGTCTCTAGATTAAAACTACTTTTCTCTTTTATGTGCCTACTGACCACATCACATGCATTTGTTCTGAAAGTCTAAAAACAGAGGCACAAATATATCGTCTAGACTTGTGATGTCTACAGATTAGGTATTTTGGCAGTTATCTAAGCCTTTGCCTGTTCTGACTCAAAGCCTTATTCTTTCTCTATCGACGCCTTGCGTAACATGGGATTGGGTTTTTAAGGCGGCATAAAGCTTTATGTTGTTCCTTTTTGAGTACACTAGATTAAAAACTAACGTTTTCAGATGCCTAATGATGTTTAACCACTAATAAATCAGAATAATGGGTCAAGATTTCAATTCTTGGTTTTGGGACACGTTAGTTGTTGGGGTTGAACTAATGTCGATAGCATAAGGACTGTACCTTGATGCGGGCGTTTTATTTGTTGCCCATCGTAATAATTGAATGGTTGATGGGGCTTCTTCAGGGGTTTGATTTGCCGTAATGTTAATGATATCATGCATGTGAGGCTTTTCTAAGAAGAAAATGCGTTAAAACACTTTTTAGTTGGTTCCCAGAAAGAACCGCAACGGAAAAAAGCGCAACGGAAAAAAGCGCAAATCAAAAAGCGCAACGGAAATAAGCGCACACGGAAAAAAGCGCAAAGAGAAAAAAGCGCACACAGAAAAAAGCGCAAAGAGAAAAAAGCGCAAACGGAAAAAAGCGCAAAGAGAAAAAAGCGCACACAGAAAAAAGCGCAAACAGAAAAAAGCGCAAACGGAAAAAAGCGCAAAGAGAAAAAGCGCACACGGAAAAAAGCGCAAAGAGAAAAAAGCGCAAACAGAAAAAAGCGCAAAGAGAAAAAAGCGCACACAGAAAAAAGCGCAAACAGAAAAAAGCGCAAACGGAAAAAAGCGCAAACAGAAAAAGCGCAAACGGAAAAAAGCGCAAACAGAAAAAAGCGCACACGGAAAAAAGCGCAAACGGAAAAAAGCGCAAACGGAAAAAAGCGCAAACAGAAAAAAGCGCAAACGGAAAAAAGCGCAAACAGAAAAAAGCGCACACAGAAAAAAGCGCAAACAGAAAAAAGCGCAAACGGAAAAAAGCGCAAACAGAAAAAAGCGCACACAGAAAAAAGCGCAAACGGAAAAAAGCGCAAACAGAAACAGAAAAATGCGCAACCAGAAAAAACACAACGAAAAATGTGCAAAAGAGAAATTTAGCACAAAGACCATATGGACTAGATGACACATTTATACATGACTGTTAGGGCTGCTGTGAGAGTGTCGTGTTTGATCACGTGATCTACTACCATTTAAAGCGTACCACTCACCCACACATCCATCCACCCACCCACACACCCATCCATCCACCCAAACATCCATCCACCCACCGACACATCCATCCACCCACCCACACATCCATCCACCCACCGACACATCCATCCACCCACCCACCCACACACCCATCCACCCACCCACCCACACATCCATCCACCCACCCACCCACACATCCACCCACCCACCCACACATCCATCCACCCACCCACCCACACATCCACCCACCCACCGACACATCCATCCACCCACCCACCCACACATCCATCCACCCACCCACCCACACATCCACCCACCCACCGACACATCCATCCACCCACCCACACACCCATCCATCCACCCACCGACACATCCATCCACCCACCCACCCACACACCCATCCACCCACCCACCCACACATCCATCCACCCACCCACCCACACATCCACCCACCCACCCACACATCCATCCACCCACCCACCCACACATCCACCCACCCACCCACACATCCATCCACCCACCGACACATCCATCCACCCACCCACACTGCATATAAGTATTCGCATAGATTTAGAGTAGCGTCCCTTTTGTTTACATGTTTTCATTACCCTTCAAACAAAAGTCTATTTTTACAAGCTTTTATTTAACTCACTTCCTCTGTCGTCCGCCAGTCTGTCTTGACGGAAACGCAGGAGTCAAAATTCGGACAGTTCTACTTGACCGACACGATTCACAGTTGGCACATGGGTCAAGACATGAAGACAATGCAATCTGAAACTAAATTTGACTTAATTGGATGCCTAATTGATTTTTTATGAATTAATTAAAATTTGGACCGAATTAGTAGGCATGTCTAGCCAACCACACCACACGCGTCATCAATAACTGCGCCATCACGACCACGTAATGGCTGCGTTCAAAAACCATTGCGCGCCTACTGAACGTGATGTTCAGTAGGCGCGCAATGGTTTTTAGTCATGTAACTCTATTGTAAATAAAACATGTAAAGTACTGAAAAAAAAATTCATAAAAAACGTTTTAATAACAAGCTTTTATGTAATGATGCACTAAAAAGTAGAAAATAAATTATAGACTACTATTTAAATAACTATAAAGAAAAGCGTGGGTCACTTTAGTATCTATTGGATACCTTTACTAATGTTAAGGAAGACACCCACGCTTTTCTTTATAGTTATTTAAATAGTAGTCTATAATTTATTTTCTACTTTTTAGTGCATCATTACATAAAAGCTTGTTATTAAAACGTTTTTTATGAATTTTTTTAGTTATATTGAGATTAAAGAATGTAAATAAATAGTATACACAATTCTGTAGAATAGGAACGATTGGGAGGGAAGTGACATTTAGCGCAGTAAATTTAGAGGTTAGGTAGGGTATAATAAATGGTGGGGTTAGGAAAGTTAAGGGGTCCATTCTCTAATAGGCAATCTTTGTCTCTTTCGTACTTTCGTGTTGGTTTATTGTCGAACCTGTCCTCGCCTCACATCACAACAGTTGGGTGACGCTTACCGTTTAATGTTAAAATAAATAGCATGTAATTGAGTTAGTTCGAAGTGAGTTTTCATACAAGCCCAACGCACTATTTAAGGTTGTCGCAAAATGTAACATATATGTAACATATGTCAATGATGTCAATGAATTTTCATTAAAAAAAAGATGTTTAGTACAGTTTACGAAGCTTACGAACTTCGCCGATACTTTTTTGGTGGGTAGTTTGGTAAGTATGTAGGCGGATAGGTGGGTAGGTGGGTAAGTGGGTAGGTGGGTAGTTAGGTAGGTAGGTAGGTAGGTGGGTAGGTGGGTAGTAGGTAGGTAGGTGCGTCATGATGTGAAAAAATATTAAATACAAAATTGGTATTTTGGTGCGAATGAATGTTGTTACGAGAGATATGACGAATGCATGTTTGATGACGCGGATGAAAGGGAGTGAAGTTTTGCCATAGGAACGGGTTGTTACAGTATGCAAGCTAGGTAGTTCGGACTAGGGAGAATGTGAAAGATACTTCGTGTAATGTCGATAGTTTTATGTTTATACGAGAATAGTAGTTGAATAATTATTGACCAAGAAAATAATAGGCATTGTGTAAAGTGATTATCGCCTGTATCGTGGTGATGGGAATGCAGATGGTAGTGGTACGCTTTAAATGGTAGTAGATCACGTGATCAAACACGACACTCTCACAGCAGCCCTAACAGTCATGTATAAATGTGTCATCTAGTCCATACGGTCTTTGTGCTAAATTTCTCTTTTGCACATTTTTCGTTGTGTTTTTTCTGGTTGCGCATTTTTCTGTTTCTGTTTGCGCTTTTTTCCGTTTGCGCTTTTTTCTGTGTGCGCTTTTTTCTGTTTGCGCTTTTTTCCGTTTGCGCTTTTTTCTGTTTGCGCTTTTTTCTGTGTGCGCTTTTTTCTGTTTGCGCTTTTTTCCGTTTGCGCTTTTTTCTGTTTGCGCTTTTTTCCGTTTGCGCTTTTTTCCGTTTGCGCTTTTTTCCGTGTGCGCTTTTTTCTGTTTGCGCTTTTTTCCGTTTGCGCTTTTTTCTGTTTGCGCTTTTTTCCGTTTGCGCTTTTTTCTGTTTGCGCTTTTTTCTGTGTGCGCTTTTTTCTCTTTGCGCTTTTTTCTGTTTGCGCTTTTTTCTCTTTGCGCTTTTTTCCGTGTGCGCTTTTTTTTTGCGCTTTTTTCTGTTTGCGCTTTTTTCTGTGTGCGCTTTTTTCTCTTTGCGCTTTTTTCCGTTTGCGCTTTTTTCTCTTTGCGCTTTTTTCTGTGTGCGCTTTTTTCTCTTTGCGCTTTTTTCCGTGTGCGCTTATTTCCGTTGCGCTTTTTGATTTGCGCTTTTTTCCGTTGCGCTTTTTTCCGTTGCGGTTCTTTCCGGCCACCTTTTTAGTTATGCTTTTTAAAAATAGGCCTATATTTTACGACAACATAATCGTAATGAACAATAAAATGAATTTAAACAACTTTAGAATACACCTGTTTCGGCTAACATGAATGTTATTCTTCAAACTAGTAATGTTAAACGTGTCTTTTTCGCATTTTCGACTTATAAGCAATACAGTAAATTCCGATAACTTCCATATGCGTACAAGCAATGGCGTAGGCGAGGAGGGGTTTAATAGCGATTTAATAATGATACTTTCTTAACCCTCTACTGGACATCATGTTTGGTACCTTGCCCCCGGCAACTGGGTGGATTTGGATTACACCCAAGTTTTACTTCATAGTAAATGACTTCAGTTTTAATTATTGGAGTTGGTAGCAACATTGACACAGTTGAAGGTATTCAGAACAAGGTGGCCAGGAGAAATCACATTAATTAGTATAAAATTTACCATTACTAACAATAGGCCCTACTTAATTGTTTAATGTTGCTGGATATTAAGCCTGGTAGATATTTATGTTTATTAATTTGTACAGAAACAAAAAAAGGATTCCCAAACAAAGTTTTATTTTTCAGAAATAAAGAAAATGATACAAATCAATAAAGAACAGTTTTCAAATGAATTTGTATAAAAGTAATTATTATAAAATAGGAATATAGCATTGCATAGATAAAAATAAAATACTTGACACAAACAATATGAGGAATATTTTTTATCAGAGAGGAGAAAAATATATGATGTAGTTTGAAAATAATAATGTACAGAATGTAGCTTTTGCAGATTAAAATGAAAATTCTCATGCCTATATAATTTATTGAGTAAATGAAGCAATGCCCAAAACACTAGGCTAAATAATATACATGGGACAGGCATTGAAAACTACAAATTGCATAAAGTAAAGGTTACCCTATTTATTGGCTATATCCACAGTAAAGATTTATGGCTTTATTACCTGCTTGTAAAATTGTTAAGGAAAAAGTAAAGTATTGTTAACGGCACATGTTGTCATTTTTTGTGTTCTCGGCACATGTTGCCATTATGTGTGTTCTGGGAACATGTTGCCATTATTTGGCTGTGTTCTGGGAACATGTTGCCATTTTGTGTGTTCTGGGAACATGTTGCCATTTTGTGTGTTCTGGGAACATGTTGAAATTATGTGGCTGTGTTCTGGGAACATGTTGACATTATGTGGCTGTGTTCTGGGAACATGTTGCCATTTTGTGTGTTCTGGGAACATGTTGCCATTTTGTGTGTTCTGGGAACATGTTGACATTATGTGGCTGTGTTCTGGGAACATGTTTGTTTCATTTTTAAATATTATAATAAAACATTTTTAGAAATTCTATATTAGGAATTGTGTATATATATATAAATTTATATATTTAATAAGACAATTGGATGAATTATAATAAACAGCAAAAATGATTCAAATAAGTTTAGAAGTATTTGGCTTGATGTCCCAACAGTGAACTGTATTCCGAGCTTGTTTCCCTAGTGATAACCCATCTTTTTTGTGCCACCCTTCCAATCAAATATCCAGCTTTTTCTTGGCCTGTATCATAATGCTGGTCATAGACTTGCTTGATTTGTGTATCACAATATGATTTTGAATGTTCTTCTGTAAATGAAATAAAGACAAAATATTTTGAAATATTCTTTTGTGGAACTAGCAAGAGAAATACATTACACATTTATATTACTATCTCTACTATTTCTTTACTATAACTAATTACTTTGAAAAGATAAAGCACTGAACATGATGAATAACAAGAAACAAACATTATCAGCAAATATTATAGATTTAAAATTGTGTTCATTCATATTGAAGATTAATGAAGTAGACTATCAATATTTACCCTCTTGATAGCTGATACTTTGATTTGATGTCTTTACTTTAAGCTTACACATCAGTCTCTGTGTGGTAAAATATGAAATAATATGCTTCAATAAAACTGTTTCAGTATATTAATTATATTAGATAAGTACATAGTTTTGAGCTCTATAACAATATGTGTTTCAATTATCATTCAAATATAATACCCTCTATGTTGTACAACTCACTGATTTATTAGAATTTAACCCTTTCCCCGGCAACATATTTGGTACCCTGTCCCCGGCAACTGGGTGGATTACACCCGGAGACTTTCTTTTAGTAAATTCTTTTCTTTGTTCATTGTGGGGTGGGTAACAATACTGACACAGTTGAGGTATTCAGGGCACAGAGGCCATGGGGAACACAAGACATGTTGTTGTCAATGGGAAAGCTGTAATATGACACTACAGGTTGATGGGATTCTCAAGCAAGAGTTAACCTGTGGGTGGACGTATGTAGTGATTTATACTCTTTGCTGGAGCTCTGACTTGCAGTTACAAACAGAACTGTAGTTTAGAGTTACAATAGGTTAATGAAATGCAGGGGTAAGATTGCCTGTGGGAGGACATATAAGGTGATTTGTACTCTTTTAGGGAGCTCTGGAATGAAGATTAGTGTAACTTGACATTAACCTCATAAGGAGTACAAATGAGGACAAAAAGGCAAAATAACTTTGTAATGCTGCTTGAAAGTTGATACTGGGTAATGAGTTGATCAAACTAGGAGTGGGGTGGGTGTTCTACAGGTTGTGACCCTGAGAGTAAGGTTTATAAATAGCCATACACATTATTGAGAACACAACAGAAACAAGTCTTGAATGCTTTTGTCTAAACTCAAGGCTAATGATAAAGGAATATATTTGCCAGTTTTGGTTTAGCAGGTGAAAATTACCAACAAGTTTTGAGTCTGAATTATCAGTATCAGAGGTAGAAGATGAAGAATTGCAGCCATCAGTATCAGAGGTAGAAGATAATCCTGGTTCAGTTTCAACCAGCTCTGATGACGAGGGCTACCCAATATACTGCATTTCAACTATCAATAATGTGACAACAGTTTGCACACATAATGAAATGAAACTGATGGTGCAAAGTGAAGAAAAAGAAATATTTTCAGGAAAGACAAAGTAACAGTACACTGCCTGAAGTGCAAATCCCAGGAAAAATAAAAACAGACTCAAAATATTTCTTCTGTACATGAATACAAAAAGTAATACAACCAATATTTGACTTCATTAGCAGGGATTGAGAGAAAGCAAGAGGAGACACTGGCACTCTGCAGAATAACAATTTAGTTGTATGTCAATTCAGTTCTAATTATGTAAGTTTTTGAAGGCAGAATTTTCTATGAAGAGATTCATCAACCTTCTGGGTCATATTCACTTTCACAACAATAACACTAACAGTCCATCAGGCTCATGGTATATTTGCTCCCATTATGGTAGATATTCCATACAAATTTAGCAGGGTGCTATGTTTCTGGAGAGATCATTACTAATTGGGCAACTGGTTGAATTAAGAGATGGGAGTAGATTTATCCAATACATACCAAGCAATTCCGATAAGTATGGAATTAAAATATTTAGGGCATGTGACTCATGTAACACCACTAAAAGGGTGCCTATATTTTGTCAAAGAAAACTAAAGTTCCCTACCAGCAAAAGGAAATGTCCAGTTATTTTAATTTTATCTAACAACTGTGCTCTCTGAGGTGCAAATTATTAAAACGTGTTAATGTTCTATTATTTTATTACTAAAGTTGATTACTTCAATTCTGTTTGATATATTTGTTTCTCAAATACCTTCAGATTGGTATTTTATAGTTAAACTTTGAAAATGTAACACAATGACTTAACCCACAATGAGTAAAAACATATATTTAGAAGCCAGTTTATAAGGTATAAATATTTTTCCCATTCAAAATTGTGTACGGGTGTGTAAAACCCAGTTGCCAGGGACCGTATAAAAAAATTTCAAACCCTCATAAAAAAAATTTTTACGCATATTTTTTAAATTTACAACCTCCAATGTGTTCATCCCAACCACCTTATAGATGGGAATGAGGCCCAAAAAAATTTATTAAACGAGACTCGAGATATGAGCAAAAATATAGCGACTTCGGGTCGATTACACCCAGTCGCCGGGGAAAGGGTTTAAGAAAAGACAATAATTAATAAAATATTTTGGATTAAAATCCATTATATTTATTATAACATATAATGCTATCTCTTGCTATAATAATTACTTTAAAAAATGGGTTATGCCTATAGTACAGTTACCTGAGGATGAAACTAGGCACAGTGTATAGTCCACGGAGACTGATTAATATCACTTGTAATTGAACATCAGTTGTAGTTATGAAATCTGGATGGCCAAACACACACTCATAGTCCTGAAAAGCAATTTACACATAGATTAGCAAGAATATCTCACAAATTATTAAATTAAAGCTAACCCTTATTTAGTGCAATCCATCAAAGTAGTAGCATTTTTGTTAAGTTGTAGACACAATACAAAGTAATGTTTGTTCTGTGATTTACATACTTTTATAAAATAGCAATATATATATATATATATATATATATATATATATATATATATATATATATATATATATATATATTCATTGTAAATTTTAGTTATGTCTTGCTATTAAATTTATTTACTCGACTGATCTAAACTCACTTTATTTAAACATAATATAGTGGATAAGTATAGTGATTTTATTATTCAGCAATAAATAGCAGGCCTAAAAAATTTTAAATAGTAACGTTTGCGAATGAACACATTAAATTCTATGTATTTCCATTTCTATGTCTTTCCCAACTTGATGCATATTACTAACCAAGCATTAAACTATAGTCCTAAACCTGACTCTAATTACCATTTATCGGACAACCTGAACCTTTGCGATACCATGTTAAAATATATTATTTTAAAAAAGGGCTTACCACTAATTACTAAAATCAATTGTGTTTAGTATTAACTGAGCCGCATACTATTTGCTCCTATTGTCATCACCAGAAATCCAGTATCTTGGCAAAGATTAGTCTCTAAGTTCCCTGCAACCTCCTTCCTCTTGAGTGCGGAAAACACTGAAATCATAAACATTATTTCATTATGCCTAATAGTTTAAAGGTAGTATTAAAGTAGTACTAAATAGTACGAGTCTTAGTTACTATAGGTCTAATGATAATTATTATTGTGTATGCTTACATGCTTTAAGTTTTATGCACAATATCGGTATATAATATATAGTCTATAGTATATAGCCTAAGCTATAGAGTATATAGGCCTATAAGCCTAAATATAACAGCAGCTTGAATAATGCTCATTAGCATGCATTCACTATAAACTATAAAGATAAACAAATATTTCAATTTAATTTAATTATAACTAATAATAGTAAATAGGCTTTTTTCTTGTGGTAACAAATTTAAAGTATAGGGCAGTACAGTTATACACTATATAACTGTTATAGTATAGTATAGGCCTACTAGATTCTATATTTAAGTATGTGGGCTTTTCATTCCAATGCACCACAGTAGATACCACACATGATCAAGCTGGACCTCTGATCTAAAGATTTAATAATTGGGCCTAACAAACAGTGAAACTTCAATAAAAATCATGTAAATTACTAATTTAACCTTCTTACCTCCGCTTCTCTAGATCTAGATGGGTTTTCTTTTTATGCAGCCGTATGATTAGATTCTAGAATCTAGACTATATTCTAATAAACATGAAATAACTACTAACCAGAACACTAGATCTAAATTTCTATATTCTAAGAAATATGTATTAAACCTATAGGCCTAATATATATTTTAAATTCCTATGCGATGTGTCGTGAACTGTAGGTTTCATGTTATTTTTGCAATGGCGGAAATCAGTTTAAAATTTCGTTTCCTTCCTTTTGTTATTCTATTTATAGATTCAAAAGTAGGAGCAATTATCATTGAGTAAGTCGGCTGATCCACACAGGAAGTGCTGGTATATCTATTACTTACTCAGTGATCTGATCATTGACAGAAACATAGATAGCCATTCGCATGGGGTGGAGAGAGAGAGAGAGAGAGAGAGAGAGAGAGAGAGAGAGAGAGAGAGAGAGAAGTGCGCACATGGGCTATTATATATTAGGATACCGCATATAGAGAAAAAAAATTGCGCCCTGCTGGGGCGCCACCCCTGCGAATTAGATTTTTTTTCGCAGAATCCTCCCCAGAAATATTCACAACAACTTCCCAAAGTTTCACGCCGAGGTGATGAGAGGTGTAGTATTGCATAAAAGACAAACACACAAACACACAGACATTGCTTTTATCTTCTTCTTCTTCTTCGTTCTTAATTATTAGTGTTGAAGGGGATCGAGATTTATCTGCCAGTGCGTTTTAAACTCGAGACTGTTCGAATTTATCAACCATGAGCTTTGCCGACTCGACCACGACTCCAGCACAATTAAGCGTTACGTGTCAACTGGTTATGCGCCATTGAGGCCATTGACTCCGATTTCAGCCTGCTTTTCTTTTTGGATTTGCTTCCATAGCCTTTGTCCAACCAAGAACAAACTACAAGGCAGCAGTTGTTTAATTTCGGAGTTGTCTCTCCTAGAAGAGTGGCTGTCCCCAGCTAACGAGCCTCATCTTCCCGGGTGTTCGAACTCGAGACTTTTCGGTTTAGCAACCATGAGCTTTACCGACTCGACCACTCCGACCCCCATTGCTTTTATATATATATATATACCAGCGTACCCGTCCCCGCGCGTTGGCGGGGGAATAGAAGAATGGTTTCATCCATGCGTTACCAATCCTAGATCTATATTCTTAGACACGTAACCTGGTTTTCTAAAAGTGAGTTATTAAAATGTAAAAAATGCCTGCGGTTCGATCATAAATACCGGGACACGGGTTTACCTTCACTACCGCGTGAAAACCTTATGCGTACATTAATCACTCACCGAAATAATATGGCAGAACACACTTCGGTGACCGCCCATGTGTCAGGTACGTAGAGGGGCGCTCTCATGAGCACCCCCCCCCTCGATTACACTACCGCATTGGCGCCACGTACGGCCCATGGCTCCTTAAAAACTAACAGGCGCCATCGTGCCAAATAGTATCCTGTTAACAATAATGCAGATTGCGTCATTCGCAAAAGTGACACAAATGAACAGGATTGTTTTCTTTAGCACGTAAAAAAGTATTTCGCGTGTTTTAAACATCAGTTTGAATGATGCAATATGTTAGCGTTACTAATAGTCTATTATTAGATGCTCGGTCTCAATTTCTGATTGATTGTTTAAAACTAGATGCAAATTGCATCATTCGCAAAATAACGAAACTGTTTGGATTTTTTACGGACAAAAAGAAACACCCCAGTTAATAATCTAACCTTGGTTAGTTTTTCTGATTATTAAAATAAAACGTATTACATGGCCCTCAGCGGCCCATGTGAGCCTTTGGGGGCCGAAAGTGAATTTTTTTGTTTGCAGCCAAATCGCACCCTACCAGGGCGCCGGCGGACACGCCTGATTCAATTTAGTAAGCGTTTGTAACGCCACATTCTATCTATTGTCTATCACGCTATTTAGACCCAACGTAGTCGCCATAGCGCTCACGGTAAAGAACAGGACGCCAAATGCCATCCTGCCGGGGGGCCTCCCATGCAAAATTAAATCCCCCCTCCCACCACCATCCACCCTTCAATCACCCCAGAAACCTTATCGGGAGTATTCGTCAACTCCCTAAAACTTTATGGCACTCGGATAAAATGTGTCGAACAGCAATCGTCTTTTTTTTTATATACCGTACATATAGAAAAATCGCACACTCCCGCGGCGCCGCCCTTGCGAAAATGAAAAATGACTTTTTTTTTTTTACAGAACCCTTCCCTGGAGTGTTCTAATCAAGTCCCCGAAGTTTGATGGCTATCGGTTGAACGCCGTGAAACTTTTATTTTTATATACCACTAGCGTACCCGCCTCCCGTGCGTTGCCGCGGGGATAGAAGAAAGTCTGACGAAATATATTAGAACGATATCACCAATGCATTACCAATCATATGTTCTTAGACGCGTGTCCTTCTTTTCTAAAACTGTGTTATTTAAATGTTAACAATCCTGCGCTTGGATAATAATTATCGGGACACGGGTTTTCCTACACTACCGTATGAAAACCTTGAGTGTATATTAATCACTCACCGAAATAATGAGGTAGAACACATTTTGGTGACCACCCATGTGTCAGGGACGTAGAGGGGCGCTCTCAGGAGCCCCTACCCCCCGATTACACTACCGCATAGGCGCAGCGTACGGCCCCTGGCTCCTTAAAACTAACTGATGCAATATGCTAGCGTTACTAATGGTCTATTATTAGATGCTCGATCTCAATTTCTGACTGGATCGTCTAATAATAGATGCTTATTGCATCATTCGCAAAGTGACGAAACTCTACAATATGCTCCTCATATTCAAAATGTTATTTTTCATCTTTCGCAAGGTGACGAAACTGTACAGGATTTCCTCGCGTTACAAAGTTATTTTTTAGAAGCCTGTTGTTGTTTTACCGCTGAATTTAGTAGTACCCCTTACTCACTATGCAGGACGCTCGATTAACGGGTGCCAAATGCCAACATAGTCGCTCTCAAACTCTGGGCGCCAAACCGTGTATTGACGAAAATTGTACCCTAAATGGCGCCGCCCATAAGAAACTTTAGTTTTCTTTTTCGCAGATATATTCTCGGGAGTATTTTCATCTACTCCTAAAGTTTCAAGGCACTCCGATAAACCGCATCCGATTTTTATTTTTTATATACCGTGTATAGAGAAAAAAAATCGCTCCCCCCCGGTGGTGCGCCGCCCTTGCAATATAAAACAATATTTTTTGCAGAACCCTACCATTGAGTGATCTAATCATCTCCCCAAAGTTTCATGGTACACGGATGAACGGTGTGAAAACGAAATTTTATAAACCGTATATAGAGAAAAATCGCAGCCGCCCGTGGCGCCGCCTTTGCGAAATTAATAAAGTTTTTTTTTACAGAACCCTTCCCTGAATTGTTCTAATTAACTCCCCCAAAGTCTCATGGCTATCGGATAACGGTGTCACACCAAAATCGACTTATTTTTATAAACCGTATATAGAGAAAAATCGCACCCTCCCGTAGCGCCGCCCTTGCGAAATTAAAAATGATTGTTTACAGAACCCTTCCCTAGAGTTTTATAATGAACTCCCCAAAGTCTCATGCCTATCGGATAAACGGTGTCACCTCAATTCACTTTTATTATTTTTATATACCGCATAAAGAGAAAAAAACAAATCGCGCCCTGCCGGGGCGCCACCCCTGTAAATTTGAAAATGTTTTAGCGCAGAAATCTCCCCAGTAATATTCTCTACATGTTCCCAAAGTTTCATGGCGATCGCGTGAACGGTGTCACCGCAATTCACTTTTATTTTTTTATATACGTATTATAGAGAAAAATCGCATCCTCCTGTGGCGCCGCCCTTGCGAAATTAAATATGATTTTTTTACAGAACCCTTCCTCAGAGTGTTCTAATCAACACCCCCAAAGTTTCATGCCTATCGCGTGAACGGTGTCACCGCAATTCACTTTTATTTTTTTATATACGTATTATAGAGAAAAATCGCACCCTCCTGTGGCGCCGCCCTTGCGAAATTAAATATGATTTTTTTACAGAACCCTTCCCTAGAGTTTTATAATGAACTCCCCAAAGTTTCATGCCTATCGGATAATAGGTGTCACTTTTATTATTTTTATATACCGTAAAAAGAGAAAAATCGGACCCTCCCGTGGCGCCGCCCTTGCGAAATTAAAAATTATTTTTTACAGAACCCTTCCCTAGAGTGGTATATTGAACTCCCCAAAGTTTCATGGCTATCGGATGAACGATGCCAAACCAAAATCGACTTTTATTTTTATATACCGTATATAGAAAAAACAAATCGCGCCGTGTCGGGGCGCCACCCCTGCGAATTTGAAATTTTTTTTTTTTCGCAGAAACCTCCCCAGGAATATTCTCAACAACTTCCTAAAGTTTCATCGTGTGAACGATGTCACGGCAATTCGCTATTATTATTTTTATATACCGTATATAGAGAAAAATCGCACCCTCCCGTGGCGCCGCCCTTGCGAAATTAAAAATGATTTTTGTACAGAACCCTTCCCTAGAGTGTTCGTATCAACTCCCCAAAGTTTCATGCTTATCGGATGAACGGTGTGAAACCGAAATAGACTTTTATTTTTATAAACCGTATATAGAGAAAAATCGCAGCCTCCCGTGGCGCCGCCCTTGCGAAATTAAAAGTATTTTTTTACAGAACCCTTCCCTAGAGTTTTATAATGAACTCCCCAAAGTTTCATGCCTATCGGATGAACGGTTCCCAGAAAGAAGCGCAACGGAAAAAAGCGCAACGGAAATAAGCGCAAAACAAAAAGCGCAACGGAAATAAGCGCACACGGAAAAAAGCGCAAAGAGAAAAAAGCGCACACGGAAAAAAGCGCAAAGAGAAAAAAACGCAAAGAGAAAAAAGCGCAAAAAGAAAAAAGCGCACACAGAAAAAAGCGCAAACAGAAAAAAGCGCACACGGAAAAAAGCGCAAACAGAAAAAAGCGCACACGGAAGTATCTCTCACATTCTCCCTAGTCCGAACTACCTAGCTTGCATACCATAACTACCCGTTCCTATGGCAAAACTTCACTCTCTTTCATCCGCGTCATCTAACATGCATTAATTAATCAGTTTAACAATGTAGATGATATTGGAGTAGGTGTAAGTCAAAGCCTGCTGTTATTATAAAACTTTATCTCTCTTTGTTTCTCGGGGGGAGGGGGGCGGTCAACATTTTTCGGGGGGGGGGGGGCGGACACTAGTAAAAGTGTATGTTTAAATGTTTTCATTACCCTTCAAACAATAGTCTATTTTAGTTATATTGAGATTAAAGAATGTAAATATATAGTACACACAATTCTGTAGAATAGGAACGATTGGGAGGGAAGTGACATATAGCGCAAGAGATTTAGAGGTTAGGTAGGGTATAATAAATGGTGGGGTTAGGAAAGTTAGGGGGTCCATTCTCTAACAGGCAGTCTATGTCTCTTTCGTACTTTCGGGTTGGTTTATTGTCGAACCTGTCCTCACCTCACATCACAACAGTTGGGTGACGCTTACCGTGTAATGTTAAAATAAATAGCCTGTAATTGAGTTACTTCGAAGTGAGTTTTCATACAAGCCCAACGCACTAATTAAGATTGTCGCAAAATATAACATATATGTAACATATGTCAATGATGTCAATGAATTTTCATTAAACAAAAGTACAGTTTACGAAACTAACGAACTTCGCCGATCCTTTTTCGGTGGGTAGGTGGGTAAGTGGGTAGGCGGGTAGGTGGGTAGGTGGGTAAGTGGGTAGGTGGGTAAGTGGGTAGGTGGGTAGGTGGGTAAGTGGGTAGGTGGGTAGGTAGGTAGGTAGGTGTGTAGGAGGGTAGGTGGGTAAGTCAGAGGCGTAGCGACCCTTCCCGGCATCCGGGGACAAACTTTTCGATTTGCACCCCCCCCCCTGAATCTTTCGATTTGCACCCCCCTCGAGATTTTGATTTGCACCCCCCCCCCCTCAAACTTTCAATTTGCACCCCCCTCAACCTTTCAATTTATTTTTCCAACCCATTTTGGCGCCCCCTAACCTCGGCGCCCGGGGACATATGTCCCCCCCCGCCCCCCCCCCCTCGCTACGCTACTGGGGTAAGTGTGTAGGTGGGTAGGTAGGTAGGTAGTAGGTAGGTAGGTAAGTGCGTCATGATGTGAAATAATATTAAATACATAATTGTTATTTTGGTGCGAATGAATGTTGTTGCGAGAGATATGAGAGATATGACGAATGCATGTTAGATGACGCGGATGAAAGAGAGTGAAGTTTTGCCATAGGAACGGGTAGTTATGGTATACTAATGGTCTATTATTAGATGCTCGATCTCAATTTCTGACTGGATCGGCTTATAATAGATGCTTATTGCATCATTCGCAAAGTGACGAAACTCTACAGTAGGCTCATCATATTCAAAAAGTTATTTTTTCATCTTTCGCAAGGTGACGAAACTGTACAGAAGGATTTCCTCGTGTTACAAAGTTATTTTTCGAAGACTGTTGTAGCTTTACCGCTGAATATAGTAGTACCCCTTACTCGCTATGCAGGACGCCCGATTAACGGATGCCAAGTGCCAACATAGTCGCTCTAAAACTCTGGGCGCCAAACCATGTATTGACGAAAGTTGTACCCTATAAGGTGCCGCCCGTAAGAAACTTAGTTTTCTTTTTCGCAGAAATATTCTCGGGGGTATTCTCATCTACTCCCTAAAGTTTCATGGCACTCGGATGAACCGCATCCGAGTTTTATTTTTTATATACCGTGTATAGAGAAAAAATCGCTCTCCCCTGGGGCGCCGCCCTTGCAATATTATTATTATTATTATTATTTTTTTTGCAGAACCCTACCATTGAGTGATCTAATCATCTCCCCAAAGTTTCATGGTACACGGATGAACGGTGTGAAACCGAAATAGACTTAAATTTTTATAAACCGTATATAGTGAAAAATCGCACCCTCCCGTGGCGCCGCCCTTGCGAAATTAAAAAATGAGTTTTTTTACAGAAACCTTCCCAGGAGTGTTCTAATCAGCTCCCAAAAGTTTGATGGCTATCGGATGAACGCCGTGAAATCGCAATCGACTTTTGTTTTTATATACCGTATATAGAGAAAAATCGCACCCTCCCGTGGCGCCGCCCTTGCGTAATTAAAAATGATTTTTTACAGAACCCTTCCCTAGAGTTTCATAATGAACTCCCCAAAGTTCCATGCCTATCGGATGAACAGTGTCACTGCAATTCACTTTTATTATTTTTATATACCGTATATAGATAAAAATCGGAACCTCCCGTGGCGCCGCCCTTGCGAAATTAAAGATTATTTGTTTACAGAACCCTTCCCTAGAGTGGTATAATTAACTCCCCAAAGTCTCATGGCTATCGGATGAACGATGTCAAACCAAAATTGAATTTTATTTTTTATATACAGTATATAGAGAAAAATAGGACCCTCCCGTAGCGCCGCCCTTGCGAAATTAACAATATTTTTTTTTACGGAATCCTTCCCTAGAGTGGTGTAATGAACTCCACAAAGACTCATGGCTATCGGCTGAAAGATGCATAACCAAAATTGACTTTTATTTTTTTATATACCGTATATAGAGAAAAAACAAATCGCACCCTGCCGGGGCGCCACCCCTGCGAATTTGAAATTTTTTTTTCGCAGAAACCTCCCCAGGAATATTCTCAACAACTTCCCAAAGTTTCACGGCGATGTGATTAGAGGTGTGGTAATGCATAAAAGACACACAGACAGACAGACACACACACACACACATTGCTTTATATATATATATACAGAGCCGGCGTTAGGGGGGTGGCGAACGGGGCGGTCGCCATAGGCCCCGCGCTTGAAGGGGCCCCGCGCTTCAGCAATGTCATTGTTATCTGAATTAGTTCGTAAACTTAAAAAAAATTGTTGCTGAATTCAATTGGGAAAGACTAAATGGTCGAATGCCGACGTTGTTGATTGTTATAACTGAGGCCACGGTTGATGTTGGTGAGTCCCACCTGAACTGGGACAGGCCGTAATTCGATACAAAAACAGTGTCACACCTCCCCTTTGCGTAGGGTACGGTCGCCTGGCATTTGACCTGAGCTGACTGGAGATGGCGGTCGAGAATTAGCCCACGACGTAAAGAGATACCCTATTGTATGCGAACCCATGAAGACGTCCTTTTAGTGAGCAGACGGGATGTCTGTAGTAGACAGTTGGTGACCCGATGAACTCTAGTCCTGACTTTCTTGTTGTAGATGTCGTATAATGTCGTATATGTACAGTGTTTCTTCCAGACATTTTTCTCCGGGGGGGGGGGGGGAGGGGCACTTGAAATTTTCGGGGGGGGGGGGGCGGTAGACTTTCTTCGGGGGGGGGGGGGCGGACACTGTTAAAAGTATATATTTTCTATATGAATTATATAAATTACATTTCGTTTTCGGGGGGGGGGGGGGCTTGCCCCCCCCCCCCCCCCCGAAGAGATGCCTGGAAGAAACTCTATATGTAGGCCTACTTGTCTTGGTATAACAAAATTAACATTCAGTTGCATGCAGAGGGGTGGGAGGAGGGCAACGAGGGGGGGGGGGCCTTAGGATCTATATCAGGCGGCATTAAACAGATAGATTTATTATTATTTTTTGGAAGAAAGTTAAAACTGTTGTTATGTTGTGTCACCTTAAAGATTCACCCGTTCAATAATTAAGACAATAATGATTTTGGTTTTAAAATATTGTATGAATTCTAAACAAATTTTGAAGTCTATAGGCCTACTGTTTTGATACATCAGGCCGAGTTCGCTTTATCGTAAACTATATTTTCCAAATTTTTCGGCACGTGATTAAATATTCTTAAGTGATTTGGTATGAATTACATAACTGTCAAAAGTGATTTAATATCTTAGCAAAGGAAAAAAACTACGAACATTGGGTTAATACATGGGAGAGATAAAATCTGTTATTATAGTGGAAAGTTTGACATTAGCTTATAAAATAGAAAAACATTTGTGTTGTTAAGTGTACATCACATTATATAGGCCTTTATACACACATATATATATATATATATATATATATATATATATATATATATATATATATATATAAAAAATGGAAAGGCCCCGCGCGGATGGTTGGCCCTAGGCCCCGCGTATTCCTAACGCCGGCTCTGTATATATATATATATATATATATATATATATACATAATAATAGATAGATAGATAGATAGATAGATAGATAGATAGATAGATAGATAGATAGATAGATAGATAGATAGATAGATAGATAGATAGATAGATAGATAGATAGATAGATAGATAGATAGATAGATAGATAGATAGATAGATAGATAGATAGATAGATAGATAGGATAGGATAGGATAGATAGATAGATAGATAGATAGATAGATAGATAGATAGATAGATAGATAGATAGATAGATAGATAGATAGATAGATAGATAGATATATTAGATAGATAGATGTGGAATCTAGATCTAGTTTTATTTCCAATCGAGAACGTATTCTTTCGATAGGAATCAAACCACTATCTTGTTGTGACGTCAACATCCTTTAAATTGGCTTACAGAAAACAAAATGGCGGAAGCTGCAGTGGAGAGGACAAACAGTGATAGTATATTTTTCTGTCATCAGTGTATGAGGGAAGTTCTGCGAAACATTTCGGTAAACTGTTTCATTCCTAGATCTAGAGTGTACTGTAATTTTGTAAACTTGGGAAATCTATCGTTTTGGGTAGGCTTTGTAATATGTTAAATTAAATCCTCGGAAGCTAGATTCATGTTTTTTTTTAGAGAATCTAGATCTAGATCTAGATCTAGATTTCTAGATCTAGAATCTAGATCTAGATCTAGAAATCTAGATCTAGAATCTGGTGATCTATCGTTTTAGGTAGAAATCTAGATCTAGAAATCTAGATTTCTACGTAAAATCGCCCGAGACTAGTAATGTGAAAAACAGGTGACTCCTTAGATCTACATTTTAATAATTATTTCACATTTTAAGGAGGATTTATGTTTTGAAAAATACAAAAATGTTTCCTTGTAAATAACTTGTTTCATTTAGGCCTATGTACCTGTTTTTAAACAATCGAATTAAAACTTTTCAGTAATAAATGAACACCAGCGATGTTTCCAACAGATGCAACCATGCTCATTTACTATAGCAGCCATCTTGTTAAAGTTTTATTTTTATAGACTTACAGCGCAAGATTCAGGCGGAAGTCACTCTATTTTACAAATGGCTGCTGTTTATATAGCAAATCTTGCTAGCAGACACTGCTGTTTAAAGTTAATTTGTGGCCTATATTGATATATTTAGCCATTGATTTAGGTTTATTATTCATTTATCTATAATATTTGACACAAACATATCACAATATACTTCTATTACAGCCTTGACAATGAGGTAACGTTTTCGTACATTAATAACCGCGGGCGATTTTACGTACCCAAAACGATAGATTACCAAAAATGTTTCCTCGTTTCATTTATGTACCTGTTTTTAAACAATTGAATTAAAACTTTTCAGTAGGCTAATAAATTAAATAAATGAACACCAGCGATGTTTCCAACAGATGCAACCATGCTCATTTACTATAGCAGCCATCTTGTTAAAGTTTTATTTTTATAGACTTATAGCGTGAGATTCAGGCGGAAGTCACTCTATTTTACAAATGGCTGCTGTTTATATAGCAAATCTTGCTTGCAGACACTGCTGTTTAAAGTTAATTTCTGGCCTATATTGATATATTTAGCCATTGATTTAGGTTTATTATTCATTTATCTATAATGTTTGACACAAACATATCACAATATACTTCTATTACAGCCTTGACAATGAGGTAACGTTTTCGTACATTAATAGCCGCGAGCGATTTTACGTACCCAAAACGATAGATTACCGAATCTAGATCTAGATTCTAGATCTAGATTAGATTCAATAAAACCTTGCCTTGGTTTAGCGTCGTAAATGGACGCCAGCGAGAAAAGTCTCATAGGTATTTGAGAGGTCCATAAATTAATTTTAAAATCATGCACGGCGTAGATTCTAGTTACAATTAATATGGTTATAAAATCCTGCCTGTCTGGTTTTTTTCGGACTTAACTAAAGACTGGATTTGGATGTAGATCTAGGCCTATTTGATGTTTTTTAATATTTTCGGTAACTAGATCTAAATAAAAATTTTTTATTAAAAATTAAGAAAAAAGCAAAAACAATTTGGTTTTCACATGTAATGGCGACATAAACAATGGCATCCTGCTATTCGGTAGGCCGCCATAAATTTTATTGTACACACTGTAAGCTAAAAAAAGAAAAACTAGGTCATGGGGTTTAAATTTGGGGTGTTGGGAAATTGCGAAAAGCGAAATGGTGAGGCAGGAAAATGCGAGAAGGGCACGAAAACGGTCAGTCACGTGACTTATTGTCTTGCATATTACCACAACCCGATACTTACGCTGGGTGATGTTAAAATGCGAAGATTTCTGCGAAAAATTTACCGCACCCGATTTACAGTGGTGTTTGGTGCAGAGTTCAAAGACATTTCGTTTACATTGTTAAAACTTCAGATTTTTCTGTCGATAGACATACTGGTGATTTGTGAACTCTTTCCCCCCCCCCCCCCCCCCCCCCCCCCCATCTTATGTGTCGACTTAGAATACCACCTTGTTCGAAACCGCCAGAAATACCGCCGACGATAGATCAACTTCTTTCTTTTGTGTGGATCGCCGAGGCCGCCTGATTTACCGTCTTTGAAGATCACCGTGCCCGTATCCGCTGCCTGATAGAAATGTGTGATGGGGGGGGGGGGGGGGGGGGGTTAGATGTTGTGACATAAAAAAAGTCACTATAAAAAAGCAATGTTAGAAAAAGAATTTTAGGCATTAGTTTTAGAAAACTGTTTTAATAAATTGTAAAAGGAATTGATTAAAAGACTCTATTTTGACAGAAATTAGACAAGATGTTGGGAAAATATCGATGTTTTAAAAAAAAAATTCAACTGCAATTTTGAGGGGGGGGGGGGGTTGTAGGTTGAGGTGTGACGTCATTTTAGTGGGTGGGTTGTCTGGATTTTTGTGAAAATGTGTGACGGGGGGGGGGGGTAAAAATCATTTATAAAAACGTGACGTCATTTATGGATTACCCCTTTTAGCTATTAAATGGTAGATAGCGGTCTTTATTCAGATTATCTAAAGACGCACATTTTTTTTTTCATTCTGTTCATATCCCTGTTCTGTATTAGCACAGTATAAATGGGAGTCTAATGAACTGGGTTGGATGTACTATGTGTGAAAGATAGTGTGACGAGGTGTGTTTGAGTAGTGCTAAGACTGTTTCAGAAGATTTTGTTTGTAAATTTTGTTTGTAATTAAAATTACTCAATAAAAAATAAATTACACTTTTTAGAATTGTTTATACTTTTACACTTTTTGCAAGTACAACAATCCATGAATACTTACACTTTTTGCAAGTACAACAATCCATGAATACATGTTGCAGAATATCTCTCCTGCTGACAAGATTATACCAATTCACCAATTCACAATGACACAGCTCACGTTTGTATAAACATGAGCGGACTAGACTTTTAAAACGAGAGCGGGTGATGACATTAGCAAAGCAACGATGTTAGGATTTTTTAATAGATAGATCTAGATCTATCTATCTTCTTAGTATCTATCTATATATATAATAAAATCTAGATAAAAAATAACAACATACAACACTCGTGTTAAAGGGTATGGCTACATGCTTGTTTTTATTTTAAAACAAACAAAAAAATAATTTAAATAAATAAAGATGAAAAAAGCATGAAAAAAACTTTTTTCCCACAAAAGGTGTCTCGCTTAATTCCGCAGGTATGTCTCGCATTATCTTCTCGCATTTTCCAGGCCTGGCCATTTCGTTTTTCGCGTCTCACAATTTCCCAACACCCTTAAATTTGCATTGTTATTTAAAAACTTGATCTGCAAAGTTTTGTAAACAAAAAAAACTATAAAGTGGGGATAAATCGATCACTGAGTTCCTGTACAGCCAATCAATGTTTGTCTTACGAAAGTGAAACATCGGGTTATAACTTGGGCTTGTGAAAATAAATAGAAATGTAGCCTTAAACTCAACTAATTATTTTCAAGTTCTCTGGATCTGCAATTTGTATAGCAGTGATTCTAAAAATATTAAATTTCTGAATTAATTTTAGGCTTAAGTTTTTAATAAAATTTTATCTTTTATTATTTTTATGGTCCTAAATATAAAAAAGCACATTTTTATTCCATGTCAACAACATTGCGGAAGGATTTTCGTCAACTCACTGGTGTCCATTCGGCCAAAACTAGTAATGTGGGGGAGAGTGAATTAATGAATACGTCTTTAAATATGAGTTTATTTTTGTATATTTTAATAAAATACTATAGATAATTGAATCACCATTTATGGTTAAATCAATTTAAATAGGCCCTATCCCGAAATTAATTTTTATCAACCCTGTTAGTGTTGGAGATAGTAAATTTGCTATTAAAAACAGCAGCCATCTTAAGGACATGGGCGGGTGTACTTTTCGTCATAAATCCACTAAATCATCGATTTCCCACTTTTACTTGATCTATACAGAATAACCATCGTTGAATCTAAAAATGACATTGTTATTACCCTAAAAACAGTATTTATTTATGAAAAAACCGGGTTCAATGTAGTGTGTACAGGGTCTTTTGTTTAATTTTTTGGTAAAAATAGCAATTTTTCGACCTAGAAAAGTACTATTAGGCTTCGCGGAAACCTAATGTGTTTCATATCAATGGAAAGGCCGTGACCTCCTTTCTTTATTTGCTCTAAAATTAAATGACCAATCAAAATACCTATTTTAATGTGATTATTTTTCTACGTCTAAAGTTGTTTATTTTACTCAGTCGGGTTTTTCCGGTATGCAAATTTTTGACCTCAATTTTTTCATTGGCATACAACTGCGGAAGCTAGTTAGCGATTGGTCGTTTCGCTTCGGAAGTAAACATTTCCCTAGTTTCAACGCGTTGCTAAGTTTGATCTAGTTTTGTTTCTCTAAGCTTCTGTGAAATACTTACATTATTTTAACATATAATTATTTCAATTAAATATACTATTAACAGTTTAGACTAGTTTGTGTGAATTATCATAAGCAGAGAGACGATTTAATTTGTTTCTCTTTCAATAATGGGTAGAACAAAACACTCGCTAAAAATAGATACACACATCTAACTAATTTACTAAAGCTAGAGCACGTCGGAATGCAACTGATTGCAGCTACCTCTACTCAATCTAGCACTATTCTGGCAAGCACTGGTGCAGATGTAATATGCACATTTACTAAGAAACTGCGGCAATGTAAGACACAGTTTTTACAGACAGAAGAAAGCACTGTTACATCTAGTACTGGTAGTGCTAATTGTAAACCACAGCCATGTAGAATTAGTGTCGACTGTGATTTGCTTCTTGATGTTATCAATATATTTCCTCGCCCACTGTGATGTAGTGGCTACTATTGATGAAAAAAGTGTAAAGGGTTTGCTTCAAGCATGGTGTGGCAGTAATAAATATGTTGTAAACCGTAAGTATACAACTGCAAAAGAATCCAGAGCAAGGCCTTTCACAATAAACAAAGACATCGTCTTATCATAATTGGCTTTAGACATGAGACCATGCAAAACATACTGCTGTTTCTGTGATAGCATAATTCAATTTTGGGCCCAGGCATGCTATGGCATTGCTGTCAAAAGAAGGAAACCATAGTCGAAGACTCAGTGAAGGACGCCAAAAAAGACGCCATGACAACAGCTTTACTACAGCTCTAGGTAAAACAAACAGCGCCAGAAAAAAAGAAAACTAACAGCTGAACAAGCTCAGAAGGAATATATTCAGCAGCACCATACTTCAGGCTATAAATGTGGTCGATTTTAGTGACATACAGCGATAAATTTTCATTTTTTGCAACTTTTTGTTAGTTTTTTGCGTTTTTCTCAGTTTGTTGTTTTTTTGTACAATTGTTGAAATAACTTTGTTAATAATTATCAGAACTGAACTAAATTTGCTCCAGTTACTCTTTATATATATTCAAATGAAACTGATAGAACACTTTTGGAATTTTTGTAAAAAAAAAAATTTTGTTGTTGAAATAGTGAAAAAATTGGACGAAATAATGAAATTTTTACAGTGATGTTTGAAAAAAAAAATTTAAAAATTTCTTTTTTGAAAATGTAATCTATCAGAAGTCTTAAACACATGTGTCTGCAGACTATATTAAGTTTTCATGAAATTTGTACAAACCATTTTTGAGTTATTTCCATTTAAAAATCGTCAATAAAATCCAATATGGCAGCCGTCACCATGGCAATGGAAGATTTAAAAAATTAAAAAAAATATTTTTATGCTTAACTCTTTGAGTTATAACTATTAGCCAAGTATTACATCTTTAGACTCGGAAATAAGGAAGTTGGTACTCATCACCCGCCCATGCCCTTAAGAAAATATTATTTAGAGTAACTTCCCTTTCATTTCTATTTGTATGAAAATGTATTGATGTAGATCAGGGGTCTCCAAACTACGGCCCGCGGGCCGAATGCGGCCCGCGAGGTCCTCTCATCCGGCCCTCGGAGATCATTTTGTCCGCTGAAAAGAAAATGTTTGTTGGAGGTGGCTGAGGTAAAATTCAAAACAAATTGAAAATGTAGCATTGGGTGCAAATACCATTGAAGTAAATGTGGCCAGTTGCCCAGCAAATGGCCTCCTCAAAGACAAGTTCAAATAAGGGCGGGTGGGTTTTATAAGTATTTGCCCAAGGAAGACTTTCCTAATATTAAAACTTTTGAAAGTACCTTTTGAATTTTGAAACAACATACAAACTTTATCAAGAATGAAGTAGGCTTACGTGAAGAACAATTTGAGAACAAACTTGGACCTCGAGTGTTGTTGGTCCCCGACAGTGTTTTTTTCAGACTTTTTATATATATATATATAATTTCGTTGGGGGGGGGGGGGGGGCCTTCGCCACCACAAAGAGATGCCTGGAAGAAATTCTGGCCCCCGAACGTATATTTGATAGTTAATCCGGCCCTCGGGCTGAAAAGTTTGGAGACCCCTGATGTAGATCTATATTTAAATGTGATTGTCTGTTTATATCCTACAAAGCGTTTTTTTAGTCTGCCCTCTTTAAAAAAGTCATAATGTAAAATATTACCAGATTTGCTCTGACTAAGATCTCTAGCCATAATTTTGACAAAGATAACAGATAAATGTTTTTCATCATTTTTTATTTATAGAGAGACAAAATTTATTATCCACCAGCTTCCCTCTAAATCATCAGTTATCATCATCAGCAAAAAATCAGCCATTCCACACCTTAAGTGCCTGTTGTCATTTTATGGTCGATCCCGTCTCCACCTATCTGACACATTTTGGTTATCCTTTTGTTGTCAAAATGTCAATGAGGGATATGGGGTTGTCCATAATTGATGTCACATATGATTTGCTACTGGAGTGAGTTAAGATTTGTGATGTCAACTGTGGCGGCTCCACAATTTATGACGTGTAGGTCTAATAAAAAGAGGCGAACGGGGGGAAAATGCCTGAGGTAATTGATGGAGAACCTCTATAATACTATATATTCAATCAAAATAACGATAAATAAGCATTTGTATACGTATACCTTGCTCAAAACGAATCATCATAAATGTTGCAAGCCTGCTAGTTTGAGATGTTTGGCAAAACGGCCTCAACTCATTATCCCCGTCAAAATGCCTTGCCACAATATTCCTGCCAACGAATATGCCGTGTCTAACGCGGGTCATTAGGAATACGGCCATCAGCATGAGGCCAGGGTCTGACGAACCAAACGGGGCCGCGATAGAGCACCAGCAGGCTATGGCGCTTTGTATGATGCCATAATTCAGTTTTGCGAAACTGCACAACAAGTTAGTAGTGTTCCTTCTTTTGAGGAAATATTTGTTTTTCTTGAACTTACATTGAAATATCATGTTGACTGTTAGACCTAATACACAGCTCCTAATTTCCAAATGTCAATTTTAATGTAACAAGATTCAGAATTATAATTTACTTAATATAAGTGTCATCTTATCGTTAATTTTGCTATTTATGAAGCTCCGAACAGCTTCAAAATCAGGTGGCCTCCCCTGTTGTCACCAAGCGCATCGTAAAGACAAGCTTCTTTTGGAGCTTAATGGGTGGTCTATGTCTATAGGATGGGAGCTTAATTAATTTTTAAAGGGCCGAAAGTCTCAAGACAGCAAGCTTGCAGAAATTATATAACCACGTACATTAAAATCGACGAGTGCGGGGCGGCAGAGGAGGGGGGAAAAGGTGAGGGGCTGTTTAATTGAACACCAACATAAGTAATCAAATTAAACGTCGCACAAGTGTCAAAACGGCAGTGCTTGTTTTTTTTCTCTGTAAAATTAGCCTAACGGTCGGCGGTACCGGTACATGACGTCACACGCGAGCGTAACTTGGTGACAGTGTGCTAAGTGGGGGATGAAAAGGTGGGGTTTAAGAAATGCGATACGGCGTGCTTTTTTAATTTTTAGACCCTTCTTAATAGTTCTATCGTCAGCACTAACAAAATATGATCATGAATCATATGAGTCGGTTGTGTGTCTTGACCTCTTGCCGAATCCCTGAGACTGACTCACGGAACCACTGGAGTTCGATCGAGCTCGGGTTAAGAATAACTGTGTTAGTGGTAGGTAGGGGTAGTTATTTATCAAATTAATCGTTAGATTTTATCGTCAGTTAAAACGCGGAAAGTCTCAAAACGGTAGTGCTTGAGTTGAACTTGCTGAGGATATGCTGAGTTTGAAAGAAACTGTGGAGTAAAGAAATGTGACGCATAGGTTTAACATTTCTTTAAAAAAAAAAACATCTAACAACTAAAGTAATTAATTATGGCGGTAGTGGAACTTTGAGACCTCATTGTATGTTGACTGGCTTTTTGTAATGATTATTGGTGGGGAGAGGGGGGGGGGGGTTGGGAAATCGACCAGGGATATATTTAAAAAAAACGAATGAAAGCTGGAAGCAAACGAAGCGGTTACAGAAAACTGTAGCATTTAAATAATTAAGGAAGTTTTGATAGTACAAGCCAACCGCTTAGGCCTAAATGTATCACCAATGAATGACGTCATTCTTTTACAACGTCTTTCTCCCACAACCATCCCCAGTTATCACCAAAAAAAAAACAACCTGACTCTTCTCAAAAATCACATCGCTGAGTTCTACTCAACCTCTCCCCACCACAAATAACAATTTCTATTTAAAACAATATGTTAATCATTATATTTGTTCTGTAATTGTGCACGCTGTCTTAACCCCGTAAAAGTGATGTCATTTATGGGCGATCTAATATTGGTTGGATTACTGCAAAAAGCGTTCAAAAGTTCGACCTCCTAACAATTGTTGTGGTCTTGGAAGCACACTATTAATTCTGAATAGGTCTATTAGTTATTCATTTCAACTATATTGGGAAAAAGAAAAATTACTATACAGGCATATATTAAAACAATACAAAACAATTATATTAAAGCACAAAATCAACACAACAGACATGCGAATAGACAAATTTTCAAGGGAAACTGGAAACTACTCTATTATTGTTTTTGAAACATGGCCCCTTTTGTATTTACTCATTGTTGTCTCGAACAGGGTAGTTTTAAGTTTATTCCAAGATATTTTTGACTGGTTTGGTCATGAATTGTGATTTATTATTCTATTACCTGTTTTATTATGTAAAATTTGTCATAAATTGTGGTCAAATGAAAGAAATATTCAGTAGTTACCTCCACCGTACATTACTTGTTTCGTTGGATTTACCACCGTACATTACTTGTTTCGTTGGAATTTACGACGCTAAACTGAGGTTTTACCCTAGATTCTTTATATCTAGATCTAGAATTTAATCTAGATCTATCTAGAATAGATCTGGTAATCTATCGTTCTAGGTACGTAAAATCGTCCGCGGCTAGTAATGTACAAAAAAGTTACCTCATTGTCAAGGCTTTAATAGGAGTATATTGTGATATATTTGTGTAATATTATAGATAAGTGAATAATAAATATGGCCTACATTAAATAGTAATAGCCTATTTAGTATTACTCGCTAACTTGGAGGCGTGGTCGGTTGCTAACAACAATATGGCGTACGGGCTGGACGCCTTGACTTCCGACGATTTTTTCGGCCAAATTCTAGAGAACTTCTACTAATTAGTTTTAAAAATGTTTACCGCTTGCTAAATGGCGGGGTTTTCACGTTATAACAACAAGCTATAGGTGGCAGGGCTATATATGCCAGAAAAGCATTTTAAAATTTGCGTTGGAGAAAGAAGGCTAAATGTAAAAGTTGGTTTCATTAAAAATACTAGAACTTTTTAAATATCGAATTCCATATTACAAAATTGATTTCCACAGTAAAGCATTATTAGTTTTATCAGTCTATGATAAAATAAATCAAATATCTTCAGCAGTTTTTTTATAAGACCGGCCAGAAAAATGACAAATAATTTTTTTTTTTTGAAAAAAAAAACCCCACTATTTGGTGATTGCTAGTGAGGAACTCTTGTGCTTGGCCACTTTAAAAGTTTAACCGGATTTGTGGTTTTCTTTAGTTGTGGTTTTCTTTAGCTTCAAGCGTAAGAAGAGTTGTCATGGTGAGGTGTGTTGTGCATGGCAGTGAGTGTCAATAAATATTAGATTAAGTAATTTAGTATAAAACGAACTAAAAACTTCAAAATTAGTGCCTAATGGATTAAATATGGATGTTTATTATTTAGTGGTCATGTTTAAATTGATAATTGCTGAAATTCTAGATTTAGTTGATTTAGTGAGAAAATCTATTAATAGGCATTTCGACTTCCGCTGTTTCGATACGATACCCACTTCCGGACTTTTGGATGCAGTATGTATTAAAACTCGTCATTTTCCGAGGAATGCCGAACTTCACTTTTGGAATCGAGTTTTTAGACATATTCGATACAGATATTCTAGTGTAGTCGTATTATATGTTTCAATGAGAAAATTACCGCCATTATGACAATCTTTAAACCGAATTTGATCGCACGTTTCTAATAAGTATATCTCGCGAACATGTTCCGTACGGTGCTGTCACATTTAAATAAGTTTGCGTATTAAACACATTCTAAGTGTCTTGCCATTAGCTTTAAGTAGTCTTGATTAAATAAACAAATATTATTATAATAACAGTTTTATGGCATTCACAACATCTGTTTACAAGTTATCATACATGTCAAATCCCCGAGCTAGCGCTTCAGCCTTGACAATGCCATGGCGTCTGTTTAACACAGCATTACCTATTATCGATAAATTGCGCACTAATGCCAATGGCGTAGTTTTCGAAGGTGGACAGAATTTAATTGTGGGTGGCACTGTTTAAACTAGATGAAATACATTGATCAAGTTATCTATTAAAAACGATAAGCAAGAAGCTTAGGCCTACATTAAATAGTGTCAAGCATTTCACACATATCTACTTAGATTTAACTTAGATTTAAGGCTTAGTATATACTTTATAATATAAATAAGTTAAAGGCCTATTTCTTTGTATAACTAATGCTATATCTAATTATGTATCGAGTGATAAAGTAAGTCTGGGCTTATTATTGGTTATGATAAGTAAAGAAGCTTGGTGATAAACTTATTTCATTATTTCAAACGAGCCAACCTGCGGCATATCATACGCCGCTATTTAGTTGTTTTATTTTTTACTTTTCAGTAATTCATAATTTGTGAATTTGACAGTACCAATGCTGCCATTGAAATATTTACTTTAAAACACTATCAGTAGGTCGTTAAGAACGCTACTACCCCCACCCTCCTTTCCCTCAACTGCAACCCCTACCCTACAACCCCCCCCCCCCCCTGTGAAAGCAGCCTCCTCTTAGTTACCTCCCCTAAAAAATTGTTTCAAACTAAATAGCCGTCACTATACCCGGCTCTACGATTATAAACATTTAGCGTGAACCACAGCTCACCAGACCATGTAGGGGTGGGGTGGTAGAGAGCGCGCTTACAGCTTGTTTTCTAGCGTCTCCAAGATGAGAATTATATATATAGATGATTATGCCTATGACATTAGTAAATAACCATAAACAAAAGGCCCAGCAATTGACATGATCATTGGCATGATCATTATTATTCATAATAATTTAGGATACAATTTTTACATTTAATGATAAAAAGTAACAAAAGCAAATAACAACAGCATATTGCCTATATGTTCAAATAAGCAGATAGAAAGGGAAGCTGTTACTCCTTCTGATGTGGTACAACTTAGCACTTAGCTTAATAAACTTTTACAAGAATTTAAGGTTTTTCTATTCATTAGTTGTATCAAAATATCAATAAGGCCTGATAAAGACCCTAGTATATTAAAGTAGTTTCCCTTTTGGACCTGTCAATCCATCATCCATAGAGCAGCTGAAGTAGAGTTTATCTGTTTCTTGAACACTGCACATGAAGTGATGGTGTGGTTAGCTCTCAGCCCAGCTAGCTTTACTTTCCCTGGAGCTTGGTGGATGCTGCACGCTGCACAGATGCTTCATGCACAGACAGTCTCGTCTGAGATCTGAGCTTAAGACTTGCATGTTGGTAGTTGAGTGCTCTACCACACCATCCCTAGTTTTATTTTTCAGGATTCTTATTACTTTTTTCAGTATCAATCACCAAAAGTTTTATCCTATCTATTATAGTAACATTCTGGACAGACGTCTATTGCAGTCACTATAATTACTATAAAAGGGTGCACACCGTTACATAAGACTTTTTAATTATATACAGTCATACTTAGTCTAATTTTTTTCTATATTTCTATTGCCCCCACGCTCTAGCAAAGTTTAAATTTTAATATTTAAAAAAAAAACATAGACTTTCAGTCTGCATATTGACCTATATAGAACAGCACACTTGACTTAAATTTGACTAATTAGTTCTAATTATCCGTCATCAAATTTTGATTTTACTTTCATATTTCTATTGCCCACACTCTCTAGCACTAATGTGCAAAGTTTTATAGCTATATCTCAAAAAGCAGCAGTGGTGTGCAAGCCTAAAGCCCATCACAAAATTAAATCTGACTTTACAGTGATATATAACACGTTTAATACATAACTTTAAAAATTCAAAAAACTATTAGGCCTAGAATGATAAATTGGGTATTTTTATCAATGGGGTATATTATAGGATTAATCTGTGTTTATTTTATCATTCTATGTTAATTAGGAAAAATTTCCTAATATGCCTAATAATAAACCTAAATCAATGGTTAAATATATCAATATAGGCCTGAAATAAACTTTAAACAGCAGTGTTTGCAAGCAAGATTTGCTCTATAAACAGCAGCAATTTGTAAAATAGAGTGGCTTCCCCTGAATCTCGAGCTATAAGTTTACACTCAAAAAAAAACTTAAACAAGATGACTGCTATAGTAAATGAACATGGTTTCATCTGTTGGAAACATCGCTAGTCTTCATTTATTACTGAAAAGTTTTAATTCAATTGTTTAAAAACAGGTACATAAATGAAACAAGGAAACATTTTTGTATTTTTAAAAACATAAATCCTCATCAAAATGTGAAATCTATATACTACTAAAAGTCAAGTTTGTTTACATGTTTGAATATTTATTTTTTTGTTTTTTTGTTTGTTTGTTTGTTTGCCTGATCAAGTATCCTGATATGTTCGGCTCTATCTGGAGAGCTGTAAAATAGTATGTAGGTAGAGAATAATTTTTTAATGCAGACAGACTGTTAATCACAAATTTATTTAAAGACGTTAATTAATTTATTGATTTATTCATTGTTAAATTAACCGTATTTTTTTAAAAAATGTTAATACTTTGAATAAACTTTGTGGGGATAGTGACGTCCCTTGATAGTGACGTCAGAGTTTTTTGTTGACTCTTTAGTACAATAAAATGGCGGCGTCTATCGAAGAAAATTGTGTTCCCATTCCAAAGTTTAACGCGTTCTAAATCTAATTTTCTGTCGGTCATAACTTTAACAATACGTCCGTTTGCTGTATTTATTACGTTCCAACACTTATATCAATTTTCAACTGTCTTTTTTCATTTAGTTTTACAATAAATTTCTCTAGATCTAAAGATCAGCTGTCGAAGGAAATTTATGAATCTAGCCTAGATCTAGATCTAGGTCACTAAACTCAATGTAAATTCTAAATCTAGACTTAATGTAAATTCTACATCTAGAATCTATTTCAGGCCTTAATACATCTAGAATCTATTTCAGGCCTTAATTATTTTATATAAATCTTTGTTTGGCTAATTTAAGATAAAATTTAATTTGAAAGTTACTACTTCTAGACTAGACGCTCGAAATCAAGTTGCATCAAAGTATAGTATAAAAATTCATTTGTGACGTCACGAGTAAATAGCTAAGTTTGTAGCGTAGTCCGCTCTCATGCGAGTGGTACAGGTTCTAGACCAATATGTCAATAATATTTTTTTTCAATTTTTTTTTTTTAGATGTTAATGATAAAGTTGCCTATCTGAACTTGGCAGGATACAGGGCAGGTGAAGTAGAGTTCATCTGTTTCTTTGTCCTAACCATATGAAAGGATAGTGTGGTCAGAGACATGCTCGGCTGGAATCGTTTTTTAAACGATAAAAACATGTTGTCTGAGACTTGGCGGGACACTGGGCAGGTGAAGTAGAGTTGAGTAGGTCACATGTGACGTCAGTATATGAAGGGATAGTCCGAAATCGGTGTTTTCGGTGTTTTTAAAAGATAAGAAACATATTTTTGAATGTGGGCTCTGTTTTTGTGACGATAAGTGACACTGCAGTAGCGTAGCGAGGAGGGGGGGGGGCGGGCGGGGGGGGGGGGAGAAGGGGAGGCGGGGGGGGGGGAGGGGAGGCGGGGGGGGAAGGGGAGGCGGGGGGAGGTGAAGGGGGGGGGGGCGGGGGGACGTATGTTGGGGCGCCAAAATGGTTTGGAAAAATAAATTGAAAGGTTGAGGGGGGTTCAAATCGAAAGTTTGAGTGGGGGGGGGGGGGGGGGGAGGGGGTGCACATCAAAAGTTTGAGGGGGGGGGGGTTTGAAAATCGAAATCTTGGGGGGGGGGGGGGTTAAAATCGAAAAGTTTGTCCCCGGGCGCCGGGAAGGCTCGCTATGCCTCTGAGTGACAGACGTGATGTTTTTTGATGGATGACCCCCGAAACCCACAGTTATCCAAGGGATGACGGGTATTCTAGTATTTATTAAAATTTAAGAAGTTATCTGTTTTTCACATTACTAGTTGCGGGCATGCCTAAATCGTTAGATTACCCTAGATCAGGGGTCGGCAACCTGCGGCTCGCGAGCCGCATGCGGCTCTTTTGATGTTAAGATGCGGCTCTTCAGCTCCATGCACAAATATTAATAATTTTTTATATTTTATTTTTAAAATTAATAAAAGTCATAATTTTTTTTTTTGCAACACTCGGCGTTGAACGTATAATTATAAATATAAACAATAAACACTCGCTATTATATTAGAATGTTTAGTTACTCCCTATTTTCAATGTACTTGTTCATCCCAAATTGAAACATTTAACTTCATGATGGATATCACAAAGAAACTAAGAGTGCTAAATGTAAAACTGCAAGGAAAGGAAAACCAAGAAGTGGATTGTTAAAAAAATATTTTTTTTTTTTGTTTCTTTGAAGACACGGAGAGCGATAAATTATTTAATTTTGAAAAATCTCAAAAAAAATATCATGATGTAACCAATGCTACTATTAACTTGAATTACTTCAGCATTACAATAAACACAATGAAGGTTGGATTCACTTAAAGATTTGAGCAATTCAAAACAAATGAAAGTACTCTGACGTTCATAGTAGAATCTCTCATCACAAAAACAAATGAGGTTAATTAACTTTGAGCTATTTGGAATTGATGCTGGCTCGCTTCAAATGCAATTGCTGGATTTGAAAAACCAAACATTATTTGGAGTGGTAGGTTCACAGATTTTAAGAGCAACTTATGAGAGGAGTTTGAGGTCCAGTAAAATATGCACGTTTCGCTGCACAAGTAGACATCTCTAAAAGAAATGCCACAAGTTGGGACACTATTATGTGACGCATGGTAAAGAAGTTGGCATTTGGAGTGCTGACAATCTTCGGGTCCACATATTCACGCGAGCAAGCGTTTTCTTGCATGAATATAATAAAAATTAAGAAACCAACTAACAAATAAAAATCTAGAGGCGTGCTTGAAACTAAAACCAACTTATGAGCTAGGTTTAAACAAACTTTTAAAAGGCATGCAAGGCCAAACTATTGTAAATATTTTAAAATAATTATATTTAGTTATATTTATACAATTTGATTAATGATTTTATCATTCTTGCAGAGCTAGTTAAAATACCTTAATATTTTTTGTTAGAAACGTGTATGTTTTTATTAGAACAAATATTATTTCGTATTGAAAGCTATATATATATATATATATATATATATATATATATATATATATATATATGTATAGAATCTACATATGTACAATCCTAATCAAATATCATAATCTAGAAATAAAAATGTTAGTGGCTCTTTAAAACTGGAAAATTTTGTAAATTGTAACTTTTGGCTCTCCCGTCTCAAAAGGTTGCCGACCCCTGCCCTAGATCTAGATTTCTACTTAATGGAGGCGAGCCAGTTGACGAGAATCTTTCCAATCAGTTGTTGACATGGAATAAAAATGTGCTTTTTTAGATTTAGCAAAGCGACCGTAAAAATAATAAAAAATAAAAACTCAAGCCTGAAATTAATTCAGAAATTGGATTAGCTATATTTAAAATCAACCCTTTGATTGATTCCTGGGCTGATAGTCAGCCCTCCCCCAACCACCTCCACCTCCCCCAACCACCACCACCCCCACCTCCAGTGTGGCCTCAACCAACGGGCAGGCTTGTTGCATTGAGTTATATATAAACTCAAAACAATAATATAAACAATCTCCTTTCAGTCGGTCAGGCCACATACCACGTACGCACAGTGTTGTGTAAGGGACTTTAACAAAAATTTCAAAATGAATTATCTAGGTTAAAAAACATATCATCTTAAAGAAGTAGGCCTACATCAGATTAAGACAAAACAGTTTACTTTTTCAAAATAGGACATTCTGTTTTAAAGTTATTATTTTTTTACAGAATTAAAAGTTACTATAGGAATTAATGGTAAATTTCGCGGGCAAATTTTGTGTGTTCTTCATATAAATCAATGCCAAATCTTTATTACATGGAGATTTGTATTTAACTTTTCAGAGTTTCAAGATTAACATGTTATGAAGCAATTAAACTTAACATATTTGTAAAAATATGAAAGGTTGACAAAATGTGTGCCTTGAGGTGATGCAACCCCCCCTAATTCTGTAACGTGACTTTTTTCAAGTATATCATTATTCTAAATCTAATTGAATATCAATATTATGCCACAATTTTAATGTGCTAAGAGTCACTTTATTAAAGGACCTTATAACCTGGAGCTTTGTAATGTAGTTTTAGTGTCAATCTTGCTCCACCTATAAAGGTTCGGGTATCGCCAAACATAAATCTAGACAAAAATAAACAGTTAAATTAGTTAAAAAAGAATTACTCTACTAATGGCATTAATAAAAACATATTTTAATATAAATTACTTAGTGATTTACATAGTAATTTATTACCACAACACTAACAGAATAAATCGCCTTGAACAACATCAACTACTAAATAGTTATTGTGAATAGAGGTGCAAACATTATTGTCCTCATCCTGTTTTATTTGCTATCCAATCGGATATGCCAAATGAATCGACACTTTAGTACTGACTTTTTTCTCTTATTATACTACTAAAACAGATCTTCCCCTTTAACATTCCACTCATGTTTAATCCTCGCCCCCTCCATTCTACAAAAAGGTAGATAACTTACAACAAGTTGTAGCATTATAATTTGGTTGTTCACCTAATTGCAAAAAAACATGCTGCTGTCTTCTGTGCATTTTTCTTGTTACTGACATAAAAGTAGAATGCAAAGCCATCAGAATTCTGCCCTTCTGTGAACTAACAAGAAGCTCCCAATCCTGAATAGATTTGGAAGGTCACTCCATTTGAATTACTTAAATAGGAAAATAGTAAAGATTTGAATGCATTCTTTGTTTTATTATATAATACTAGAAAGTAAATTACTAAATATGTTATGCTTTGGTGACACTATTGTGTAATTATGTGGATTTTTATACCTCACTGTATTGAGATGTTAAAACATTTTTCAGTTAAGTGAGGGTGGTTAACATACATTTTGAATGTTATGTAAATGTGAAGTGCTATTAGTGGGGTGTTGCCTAAGATTTTAAACTTCATTATTGTTCAAGATGACTTAGATAATTAAAGACTACATTTATTTACCTTTAATTTGATACCAATTTTATTTATCAAATTTAATTGGTAGCCTAGAAAATGATTTGTAAAAAACTTGTATGTTTTTTAAATGGCTACGATGATATGACTGATTTACTGTGTGTTATGGTGGGTTATTTTTTTTAAGGAGTTTTGTTTTGACGTGATCGACCGCTCACTGCAGTTCTTTCAGTATGTTTAGAACAATATTAAATAAAAAGCACTTCACATTTTGCTTGCTATTATTATGTTCTGCTCGATATTCTCAGCGATTAGATAAAAAAAATGTACAAATGGCAAGTTTGCATCAAACTCAAACACTAATCATACATTGTTAAAACTAGACCGATATGCTTGAATAATACACACAAGAAAATGATTTTAAGTATATATTTCTGAAATGACCATGAACCATTGTTAAAAAACTGAATCACAGTATGATTGTTTTCGGCAGCCCTCATTACCATGACGGCTGTAAAAAAAAAGTAGGTCAAGCGACAGGCTACTATTTTTAGTTTTTGAATCCCTAGATTGTTAAGCAACAAAATTGATAAATAGTATAACTAGTTTTGATATTTTGATATTTATTTTTAAGGGTAAAATGTTTTATTGAGGAGTAATGATTTAAAACATTTTAAAAATATTTTTCCAATATAGGATTACACATGCTCCAGATGTAACAGTGGTTTCATTGAAGAAATGGAAAGGTAAACATCTACTTATTAATAATCTACATACTCAAAATTAACTAGTCTTGCTAATAAATTATTAATAATACTAAACTTTAAAAGTTGGGTGAAATGGGGGGGGGGGGGGGGGTGGAAGCAATAGCTGACTCAAAGCTAGGGTGTCACTTCCGATTTTAAACTTCATTGTTTAATAAGACAACATAAGCACTCTAAAACTGCATTTGGTTACCCTTAACTTAATATCAGTTAGGTAGCCTAGAAAATGCTTGTGTAAATTACTGGCAATGTTGTGAGCCAAATGATCATTTTGCACAAATGGTTCCTTGCAAATACATGCCACCAAAATGTGCTTAGTTTGTTGTTGTCTTGATGAAGTAATTATTTACATGAAATTTTCTTGAACATCAGATTAAACCCATAGCTAGTGACTTGAAAATCCCGGTGCTCCTAAGCTTAATGTACAGACAACAGACTCAAAAAAAATAAACCGGGAGTGATCTCCCCTAAACTTTCTCGAATATTCTTATATAACTTGGAATATAGACATGATTTTTAATTACTTAAACTTTTAAAAATAGAATCTCATAGAAAAAAGAATTGCGCAACAAGCGAACGCCAAAACAAAATGTGCATAATAGTGCGCAATAGTATTAGTACTTTATAAATTTACATGCGTTTTTTTGAGAAATCGGAAATAGCGTAAATTAGTACTTCTGGTCAACGGAAATTACTCAAAATTTAACAGAAGGTAGAGATTTAGATCTTTTACTTACATGTGAAATTTCATTTATCTATCTGAAATAGTACTCAAGTTTTAGGCTTTTGGAAAATTCAAAGTAGAAAAAGTACCACTTCCAGTTATCGGAAATCGCTCAAAAGTTGATACAGATCTATGATTTTGATAAAATACTTATATATGAAATTTCATCAACCTAGCTGTAACGGTACTCAATGTTACGCTTGGGTTTGTGCGAGAGGGTTTGAGTCACTTGACTCGGCCAACTACCATTTAGTTCATCTCCAATACCAGGGAGAGAAGTTCTAACCTTGGGAATCAATAAGGCTATCTCACGTTCAGTCCAATATGTGCCGCTCAGAGATAAGGCAAACTCAATATTCCTAGTCTAACATTTTATTCTTATATATACATATATCTATCTCCCAACTTGAGGCATACGGACCAGCACATGTCCTTTCACACCAATAATCAAGATTAGACTAACTCACACACAAACTCCTAGCAACCAGTCTCTACACAAATTTGTCACTGTTGCACTATACAGTCATCATTCCATGCGTTCAACATACCTTTCGCACCAACATTCACTCGCACAGAACTACACTCAGAACATGCATCATAACACTCAAGTTATCATGTTTACACACAGACAGACATACACACAGACATACGGACAAGATTGCAAAATTGTTTTTCCGTATCAGTGAGGTGTAAAACGTCGAGATTTGTAAAAATCTCGATTTATTTTATTTGCACGATTACAAGACTTTCTCTATGCTTCGTATATACAAGAAAGTAAAAAAAAGGCTGAATATAACAACAAAGTTAATTTTATTATTTTAATTTACCATTTATGACCAAAGTTTTGGCATCTTACACAAACAATTTTATATACAAGCTGGGCATAGTGCTGGTCAAGAAACAAATGAACTCTACTTCATCTGCTAGGTCTAAAGAGATTTTAGAAAATTCCTTACTTTATCTTTAGGTCCCTAATAATGTATGAAAATTGCATGATAAACATTCAAGACTTTAAGCTGATCAGTATAGTTGTAGACTATAGAAGTTAGTAGATAAAACTAAGCAAAATGTATACTATTGAAATGAGCACCTTGTATATAAATAAAAATGTTAATTGTTCTTTTTCTGAGACCAATGTAACCAAGGCAACAGTTTATAAAAAAAGTAGGTCAAGCAGCAACCTACTCAAGGGCCAAGTAAGATGAAGGCTAGTCAGAAAAAAAATTAAATTTGTTTTAATTATTTGAAAATTCAAAATAATTGCTTTTATCAACACAATAATACATTTATCAATCTATATGCAAGTATTTGTTTATTTTTTACAAAATAAAGTCAAGATAATTAAAAGCCTAGGATGTTCTTTAATAAATGTGAGGTAGAACACACTTCAGTGACCACCCAGGTGACATGGACATATTAGGGCGCTCTCGGGAGCCACCTGTTGCACTACCGCAGTGGCGCTGGGTAAGGCCCCTACTCTGTTTAATCATCAAAAGTCGTATGCTACCATGTCACCCTATTGTATGGTGCTCTTTAAATAAATGTAAGTTCCATAGTGCTCACTGCGGAGTCCGGGGGCCAAAGGACACATCTGATTGGATATAGTTATTGATTATTGTTGCCCATCGTGTCCTTAGCGTAAAGACTTTTAAAATTCTATTATAGGCACCATAGTGCTCATGGGGAAGGCCTAGTACTTTAGGTCACTCAATTGCCAGCAGATGGTGCAGTTTTACCATAGAATCAAGTAGTACCTCTAACCTGCTATGCAGGACGCCCAATCAACAGATAACAAGTGCTAAGAAAGCCATTCTAGAAATCTGGGCGCCAAACAGTGTATTTAGAAACTTTTAATTTTTTCCCCCGCAGAACCTTCCCAGGAGTATTCTCATCAACTTCCCAATTTTCATGACACTTGGATGAATTGTGTCCTTCTGCATCCGACTTTCATTTTTAAATACCGCCTATTTTCCCACGTTTTCTTTAACTTGCTTTCGCCTCTGTTTGTTTGTTTGTTTTTCCAATTAAATCTTGCAATCGAAATTTCGGGCACTTCCCAGTTAGCTAGCGCGCTGAAATTTTCAGGGAAGCTTTGTTACCGATGACAATTGAATATTCAATTGTTATTATTACTAAATTGATCCATGGAAACATTTTATTGATCATTTTAGACCACAATATAATTGTACAAAAACCGTGGGAAAAGGGGACATAACCCAGTCATTGTAATTTGATGAAAACAAGGTTCGGTACTCTCCCTCTTTTTGCTTACTGAGTAGTGTTCACGTGGTGTTTGTGTACAAACAACCGGAACAACTGGTAGCCAGTATGGGGGAGACGATATGGTCGAGTGGTTGGGCACACGATTGCTAACCCACTCGACACGGGTTCAAGGCACGTGTTTTTTACGAGTTGTCTTCGTTTACCCAAAAAAAAAAAGTGAATGTGAAAAGATAAAATCGATATCAAGATTTTAATGCAAACAAACAGACAAAGACTAAAAAGTAGAAAATAATTATCATTAAAAAAGTTTTAAAAAACCCACGTTTTCTGATTGAACTAAAAAGTAGAAAATAAATGCTATACATCACAATAATGCAAGCGATCACTCTACTATAAGTGATGAAAAACGTGGGGTGCCGTGATTTTCTTACAGTTTCTAATACTGTTGACTCTCTACAAGCTCCCTAATAAAAGTCAATAGTTTTATCTAATCAATAGTAATATAACTTTTACTTCGGCGCCCCACGTTTTTCATCACTTATAGTAGAGAGATCGCTTGCATTATTGTGATGTATAGCATTTATTTTCTACTTTTTAGTTCAATCAGAAAACGTGGGTTTTTTTAAACTTTTTTAATGATAATTATTTAGAGAAGAATCACACCTTGCTGGGATGCTGCCCCTGTAAAATGGAATTTTTTTTTCTCTTAGAAACCTCCTCTGCTGTTTTCTCATCTACACCCCAAAGTTTATCAGCAATCAGATGAAAGGAGTAGTAATGCATAAAGGACAAACAAATATACTTCCATTTTTACTTTCTCGTATATACAAAGTATAGAGAAAGTATTGTAATCGTGCACAAAAATCACTTGAAATTTTAACAATTTTCACCGTATTACACCTCAGTCCTTCATTACATCCGAAGTATAGAGGACTTATTTTAATCGGGCAAAAATTATCAATCCAGATTTATCAAAATTAAGAGGTTTTATGCGTAATCCAGTCTGAAAAACTGGGCTTTGTAATTCTGTCAGTGTGTCTGTCTGTCTGTGTGTAAACACGATAACTTGAGTACCGTTACAGCTAGGTTGATGAAATTTCATATAAAAGTATTTTATCAAAATCGTAGATCCGTATCCACTTTTGAGCGATTTCCGATAACTGGAAGTGGTACTTTTTCTACTTTGAATTTTTCAAAAGCCTATAACTTGAGTACTATTTCAGATAGATAAACGAAATTTCACATATGTAAGTAAAAGATATAATTCTCTACCTTCTGTTAAATTTTGAGTAATTTCCATTGAATGGAAGTAGTAATTTACGCTACTTCCGATTTCTCAAAAAACTAATGTAAATTTTTAAAGTACTAATAAAATTGCGCACTATTATGCACTTTTTTATTCGGCGTTCACTTGGTGTGCAATTCTTTTGTCTACGAGATTTTATTCTATTTTTAAAACTTTAAGTATTTAAAATGGATTAAAAATCATGTCTATAGCCCGAGTTTCCATCCCCAGTTTTTTTATATAAGAATATTCGAGAAAGTGTAGGGGAGATCATTCCCGGTTTATTATATATATCGATAATGCATATTAATTCTATAATCGAAGTGCTACAAATACGTTTATTTGCTCAACTAGACAAAAAAACAATTAACTAAATTAAATGTTAATTGGGTGGCAGCTAAATCACTACAAGATCTCGAAGTATTATCCTGGATAAAATATCTCAATACAAAATATCTTCCTAAATACCAAGTGTTATTTGTTTTGCTGAGAGATTTTTGTTCTGAGATGTTTTTCCTCAGAGATCTTTTGTCCTGAAATATTTTGTCCTGTGATTAGAACTGATCAAGCAAACTATGATAACATCTTTCATATATGCACTATTTTCGGAGCAGTGAGAGTCAAAGGCTGAATCGAAGACATTTTTTACCATAGAAAGACTCCCTATTTATTTGCAGACTACAAATATTCTCCCTTTAATGTGAAACATGTACCCATATGCTCTTGGCGAAATGCCAAAAACAGTATAGAACAATACCAGCCACTGACTTTATACATCAAGAATAATGGCTGCAATGTATTAGAACAAAATAAATTAATTACAGTACTGCTTTATTTATTTTTTTCAAAACTATTTTAAATTTGTTTTCATCCATGTTATTCTTTATACGTATCTCAAGCAGAGGGGGTAGTTGTTTGGGAGCCATAAACATGTAGAGTGGATAATGAGTCTAATTTAAGAAATAATTGTGTTTATTGCTCCATATTATGTTAAACTCTGTTCATTATTAATTTATAATGATTATACATAATTTATTTAATAAAAAAATTTATAAAAATAAACTTATATTTATGTTCCTACATTTAAATTTCATGTTTTATAATATGAAAGGAATTATTGTTATTGTTAACTAAGTCAATTTAATACAATCCTGTTATTAGCAATTAAGTATATTGACTTTTAGATATATAAAATATAATTATTATTTTTTTAATTATTTAAAAAAAAATTATAAATAGTTGAAAAAACAAAGTATATTTTTTAGGTTTTATGCTTTTTTTTTTAAACTAACAAAAATACTACTTGAATTTTTTTTTTAAACAAACATTTTCTGTCTTTATCTCATAAACACATTTTTTACATGCAACTATAGAATTTGTTAAAAAGTTACTTAAACTTAAATATATTTAGGAAGCTATAATTTTATTCAACACTTCTTTCTTTGATTTACTAATCAATTCTCAGATAATACATTTTAGCAAGATTTAATAGTTGAAACTATTCATCCTATTATTTTCCTTTTTTATGATCAGTAGACCTCCGCCTTCATCTACAAATGCCCTCAGTTCCGATCCTGTTACACAGATGTCAGAGGTAGTATGATAGTTATAATTAATATATCATTATTTTAAAAATGTTTTTTATATATGTAATGCCGGTGGAGTGATTGCACAACCACTTTATTTACACAACTCGTATTATTATTATAAGAGCTTGAGAGAACTAAAAACTAGATTTAGCAAACGTATTATTATCAGAGCTTGAGGGAACTAAAGACTAGATTTAGCATACACTATAGGGCTTGTAAGTCTACGGTCTCAAAATCTGCTAGCTCGCAAGTATGAAAACGAGAAGTTGTGACCTACTTACAAGCCCAATACAATGCAATAACATACAATGAAATTGCATGCTTCTTATGACAAGAAATAACCATTACCATTTGTTAATGCTTGTTAAAAGGGTTGTGTTTAGCTTGCTCAGTGTGGGTGTGTGCAGGGCGTGAAGTGGTGTGGGCATGTGTAGGCTCAGAAAATCTTGGAATCTATATTTAACCCACTTACCATGTCCGAGTGAGCTAAAATTTGGCACAGTGGTAGATCTTGGAGGACAATACAATAATATTGAAATTTTAATCAAACGTCATAAAATTACATTAAAATTTAATTAAAAAATTACTATATTCAATAATAAAACGTGAGATAACAAGATTTTTTTAAAATACTAGTGATCGCTTAATCAGAGGGCTGTTGAGGATGAACTCTTTTAGTAGTGTAACCTTACTAAAGCTATTTTCTAGCATGAAATGATGAAAAATAGAGATAGGTCTATGTTATTTATGGAACGTAAACCTATCAACGAGCTACCTAAGAAAGTTTTTTTTCTCGCTTTCAGATTGTTTCAGAAATTAGTTAGGTCAGTGTCATGAAACAGCTTAGATGCACAATCTGTTGCAATATTTTCTGGGTGTTTCCTTCTTCATGAACTGCTAAACCCACTAATCCAGTTACTCCTATCTCAAATTTTGCTGTATGTCAAAGCAAATTTTAGCTCGCTAAAAAAAATTTAGTATGTCGGGCACTTGTATGTTGAGGTACCACTGTATATTACATAAGTGTTTTTTGTACAGGTTTTAAATGTTGTGGACTATTGTTTAACTTTTTCAATCGTACTTTCAGTTGAATAGATCACTACTGGGTCCAAGACAGTTGTACCTGGGTCGGCCTAGTATTCAGAATTCTGATGATGTTTATATGGAGCACAGTGAGGAAGAAGAAATGAGAGGCATTGTACCAAGCGCTGTATTTCATTTTAACACAGGAGATTTACATCAAGCTCCTAACCTACAAGGGTAGTTAATTTTCCAAGAATTTATTTTAGTTAATAAATTTAGACTTCTTTCAATTCTAATCTCTATGCTACTTAAAATTGCAAAGGTTTCCGTTATGAATATTTTTTAGTTAATATATAAAGTCAGGGCTCCCATGCAGCCGGGAAACCGGGGAAAAACTGTGATTTGCGGAATTTAATTTTCCGGGCAGAAAAATCTGGAAGTATGATGAATATCTGGGAAATATATTTAAAAACATGGAAATCTTGCTTCCCAGGTGTTTTTTTTCCTTTCGTGTATCGCGAGATTTGGACTGGGTATAGGCCTATCCAATAGCTAGTCTCGCCATGTCTCGTGATCTAGTTTTGGTGCACAAAACTAATCTCGCCGATTCTCTTGGTGCCGTTTTACCATTAATCTGTTTTCCGCCCATCACGCAAGCATACATGGTACGTCTACTGCTATGCTAGCTTAGAGTTACCCAACATTGGCATGACGTCATGTTTTTCATTGTTTTTTTTTCCCAGGATTGGTTTAAAATTTAGGCTACACCTGATTTTTTTGGCTTATTTGAACTCGCAGTGTAGAGATGGACCTAAATCTGTATATATAATTCTCTTCATGGGGACCATAGGAGACACCACGCAGCATAGTCACCACCCTCATCCCCACCTGTCAGGTGAGCTATGGCTCACCCCGAATGCTTACAATAGTAGAGCTGGTTCTAATAAGTGACGGCAGATAATTTAATTTTTAAATGATTTGAAACTAAGGGGAGATTATAAGTTATGCTTGATATTTTCATTGTTGTCTGTAAACGGCTGCTATCACTGAGATGGGTGGGGGAGGCAGGGGGGGTGGGGTAGTGTCGAATTCACAAATTATGAATTGTTGATAAGTAGAAAATAAAACAACTAGATATCGACGTTTGCTACGTCGCGGGTCAGCTCTAAAACTTTATTAAAGTACTAAAGCAGGGGTCGGCAACCTGCGGCTCGCGAGCCGCATGCGGCTCTTTTGGTGTCCAGTTGCGGCTCTTCAGCTCCATGCACAAATGTTAATAATTTTATTTTACTTTCAAAACTCATAAAAATATTAGTCGACAACGCTCGGTAATAAACGCTATAACAATAGGTATAAACAAAAAAACATTCACTATTCTATTTAGTTACTCCCTATATCAGTGTACTTCCTATTAAATTGTCCATTCCGAATTGAAACATTCAACTTCATCGTGGATATCTCAAAGAAACTAAACCAGCTAAGTGTAAAACTGAAAACCCAGCCTATGTCTTCTTTGAAGAAGTGGTTTATTTCGAAAAAAAAATACTTTTTTTGTTGAATACATAGTGAGCGGTAAATTACTTAATTACGAAAAATCTGAAAAGAATATCGTTATGAAACCAATGCTACTATTCAATCACTTCAGCATTAATATAAACAAAATGAAGGATGTTTTCACTGAGAAATTTGAGCGATTCAAAACAAATGCAAATACTCTGACTTACATAGTAGATCCTCTCAACACAAATTCAAATGAAATTATTTCATACTTTCAAAGCTATTTATTTTATATTATATATATAGTATTATATTTGCTTAGGATTATATATATATATATATATATATATATATATATATATATAATTCCTAAACAAATATACTATTGACATAAAAAAGTTAGTGGCTCTTTAAAAACCGGGTAATGTTGTAAATATGTAACTTTTGGCTCTTTCGTCTCAAAAGGTTGCCGACCCCTGTACTAAAGGATTGCGCGTGACTACAGTCTTGATTAACATCAATTTTTTAAGGAAAACCGTTTTAGCAGACTAGTTCACGGTTAGCTAGTGATACTGAATTTGGGAGAAACAGATTTTTAAAAAAAGAAGACGAATTTGCAAAAGCCAGTGTTTCTTGCGTTCATGGAAAAAAAAGGCCACTGTCGTCACCAACAATGTCGAATTCGTTTGGGTCAAATACAATTATTTCAAGAAGAACGGAGATGAAAATTGTAACAATGCGAATGGTCAGTTACAATTATTTCAGGGGAGAGGGGAGATAAAAGTTGTAACAACTGTAGTAAATAGGTCTTTCTTAAACTCACTGTGACCACAAGTTGGCCCATGTGTTGATAGGCTTGTTTGTTGGGTTTTTTTTAGAGGGGGAGGGGAAGAATAGGAGGTTAAAGTGACATCACCTATCTCAAATAGGCCTTCATAATGACCTCACCATTATGTCTACTTCGGGGGATGCAATACCGTCAATTTTTAACAACAGTCTGAGGCCATTTGAAAAACATACATATGTGTGTTTACTATCGTTATGATTATAGGTGTGCTTGGCTCAGATGTGGGTTTTTTCAACTATTTTATTTTTTATTTGAGTTAAAAAAATACCCCCCTAGAATCTATCTAATCTTAATTATTCTGGTTGATCTCATTGTCTAGCAAACAAAAATGTAAAAATTACAATTAGGCTTGTGTAAGTTTAAAAAAAATACAGGTACTTCCAAGAAATGCTAGAATCATAAAATTAGAAACATTGCAAATGATCATTATAGTTTAAATAAGTTCAATTTTGAAAAAACTATTTTCAATTTTGTGAACTTTAAAAAAAGAACAATTTTCAGTGTTAGTTCATAGTAACAGAAATTTCTTTTATTTTAGATATTAGCAATAATAAGGTATTAATTAGTACAATAATAGCATGAGGGGGATTTTTCAAACTTTAAGCAAAATATTTGCTGTTTAAAGTTTGTTGCTTGTTTTAATAACTGCACACATAGGGCTGACTACACACTTTATTGAACTCAATATAGGAAGTGCTAAAATTAAATACTTAGATATGTTACAAACTGCAGTGTACATTTCTACAACTTTTTTAAGTAGCTTTAAAGTGTGACTACTATCAGCTTAACTCACAATATCAATATTAATTATTTTGTATTTGGGGAAGCTCTAGAAATATAACATTAGATTATGGGATAAAGATGAGTCGACGATTTTAAACAATTTTTTTAATATTTCACAATCCTTTAAATATTAATTTTTGTGTAAGATTGTTGTAAAGTAAAAATCACTAAAGGAATGTATAAAATAATATATATCAAATGTCTCAAAAAGTGAATTTTTTATTTTTTTAAATTTCTGATGCTACATCAAGTTTTAGGGTTTTAAAATTTCAGTTTTGGGATTGAAATTTAGGATATGATTCACTTTAAAAATGAGTGGCACCCCTTAAAAATGTTTACTTTTTTGTGGTTTAATTAAATAAAATTTGGCATGTTTATGTTTAATGGTTTTGCGAGGAAATTTATTTGAAAAATAGCATGGCATTTCTTTGAATAGCAGGGCATTTACATCTATTTTTAATTTATGATAAAACTAAAAATATGAATAATTTAATTTTTTTTAGCCCAAATTTTCTAAATTTTTATCAAAAACACAGGAAGAAGTAATTTAAAATAATGCAGTTCTTCAAATGAAACATCTCCCAAGCCTGGTAATCTAGCCATTGATATAGCCTAATTTTTCTATTGTATTTTAACCCACTCAAATATACAGTTTCTCTCTTCTTCTTCGTCTTTGTTCTTAATTTTAGTGTTGGAATGGATTCCCTACAACACAATTAAGTATACGTGTCAACTGGTGATGCGTCGTTAAGGCTGTTGACTCTGATTTCAGCCTGCTTTTCATTTTGGATTTGCTTCCATAGCCTTTGTTCAGTCAAGAACAAACTACGAGGCAGCAGTTGTTTGAGTTTGGAGTTGTCTCTCCTAGAAGAGTGTCTGTCCCCAGCTAACTAGCCTCATCTGCCAGAGTTTTCGAACTCTAGACTTTCGGTTTCGGTTTAGCAACCATGAGCTTATATTAAAACCAAACCAAAACGGATTTCTCAACCTTCATCTTAACCTAAACATTCAAACCAGTACCAGAAATTTATCCGCAACCAAAATAAAAACAGAAATGGTAATTTTTGTAGAAACACAAACAACTTTATCCAGTGCTGGAAAACTTAAGTCTGAAACTGAACTTGAATAACAATTCAACCTGAATCTGAACTTCAAATGGAACTGGAAGTTAAATTGGAAACTGAAAATTTATTGGAATTGTAACTTTAACCGGAACTATAACTCAAACGGTCAATTGAACATATTGAAATTGAAATCTTAATGAAATTAAAGTATAAACTTTATTGAGAAACAGAACTTAAACCGTATCTTGAAATTTAACCAAATCCTGAAATTTAACCATATCTGGAAATTGAACTGGATATGGATATTGAAATTTAGACAAACAGAGCCATCTTTTTTCCTCTAAACTAAAACCAATATCTACACATCAATCTAAATCTTAAAACTTAAACCTCTGAACTGGAACTGAAAATCTTGAACAAGTTTTACTGGAAACAATAATTAAGCTGGAAAATCAACTTTTACAGGGACCAGAAATTAAACTAAAACAAGCTCCTTTGTTTTAAGGATATATAATCTATGTGCATGTTGTAGACTACTGTTGTGGTTACTTATCAGTAGAAAGATTGAATAATTAATACATTTTCATGAAAATTGTTTGAATGATGATAATGAAATTTTATAATTGTTGTTACAAAGGAGATGTAGGAATAGAGTATAATTTAAATTTCCCTATTTTGACAACACCTAGTGGATTTTTTTGTTCTGCTTTAAAGTGTTTAGCTTGCCAATATTTGCAAATAAGCATAATGGTTCGCATTTGAGTCCACTGTATTTTTGTTAATAATTACTTTGTTACAACATTATCATGTTATTATTCTTTTCACATTCATTGTAAGGGATTCTTTCTTTTTTAAATATTTGCTCATCTGCCATATTTTTAAAAATTATTCTACACCTTCTTTCAATTGGTGTCTCTATTTTGAGGTTCTTATTTTCTCAAGCAGTTCATCTTTGAGATTTATTTTCTCAAATTGGGATCTCTGCTTTTCACAGTATTTATGCACTAATTATGCATTACAAGCTGACCCGCTTTAGCCACTATTTAGTGACGTTTGAAGACTTCCTGAAAGACACAGTTATACAAATGGGGTGTGTGGGTACACACTAATGCGCATGCCTGGAGAGTGAGGGAGGGGGTGGGAGGAGGGTTAGATAGTCTGTGTGCTTGGTATCCCACATGGTTGGGTGACATAGAGAATTATTGATTCTGCTTGTTGAGATCTGCTGTTTCCTTTATTTATCTTTTACTACTATTACTACTAATATCTTGGGTAGTATTTTTTCCAGATAGGCCTATATTCCCTTTTAATGGCTTAATTGTTTTTTGAATCTGTTTAATCATCCCTTTAACGGTCAAATTCCAAGTAAATTTTATAAAGTATCATAAAGCATAATAATGAAAATTAACACTTGCTTATCATCTGTTTTTTTTAAAGAAGTACTAAAATGCTGCTATGCTATATTTCTTTAACCCCTGACCCCTTTATCTAGGGTGTCTCTTAAGATTTTAAACTTCATTATTGTTCAAGATGACTTAAACAGTTAAAAACTACATTTATTTACCTTTATATTTCATACCGATTTTTAATCGGTAGCCTAGGAAATGATTTGTGAAAAAACTCATTTGTTTTTAAATGGCCACGATGATATAACTGATTTTCAGTAATAGTTAGTTTGTTTTTTACTTTCTCATATACACAGTATAGAGGAATTTTGGGAGTTTTCAATGTTTTACACCACAGTACTTCATCATATACAGAGTATAGGGGACTAATTTTATTCTGGCAGAAATTATAAATGCAGATTTATCAAAATTTTGGCGTTCTATATGTAATCATGACAGAAAAGCTGGGCTTTGCAATTTTCTGTCTGTGTGTATGTCAGTGAACACGATAACTTGAGTACCGTTAGAGTTAGGTTGATGAACTATCTTATTCAAATTTGTAGTTCTGTATCAACTTTTCAACAAAATTTCTTATACAAGTAAAAGATCTAATTGGCTGCCTTCTTTCAAATTTTGAGTAATTTGTGTAGACTGGAAGTAGTAATTTACGCTATTTCCGATTTCTCAAAACAACGCATATTAATTTAATAAGGAATAATATTATTCCGCACTATTTAACACATATTGTTTGTTGTTTGGTTGGTGCGCAATTCTTTTTTCTACGAGATTCTATTTTTTAAAAGTTTAAGTATGTAAAACCTGATTAAAAATCTTGTCTATATCTCGAGTTGCCATCCCCATTGTGTTCTAGAAGAATATTCAAGAAAGAAAAGTGGAGATCACTCCGGTTTATTAAGGAGTGTTCTTATGACGCTATTGACCGACCGTTTACTGCCATTCAGCAGAAATGTGTTGTTTGCTAGATTTCTCCCCATTCAAATACATGGTGAGCTAAATGGGCGGGCTTAGCTAGCTGTTGTCTTGATCAAGTTATTTTATAGGTTTTGTTTTTACCCAGCATGATTTTTAAAACATTAATGACATTAATTTAATAGAAAGCAAGTTATAATTTTCTATACTATAGTTTAGAATATATTTTCAGTATGTTTAGAACAATATTAAATAAAGCACTTCACGTTTTGCTTACCTTTATTATGTTCAGCTCAATATTCTCAGTGATTTGACCAAAAAACGTACAAATGGCAAGTTTGTATCAAACACTAATGGTCATTTAAAAACTAGACCGGTATGGTTGAAGAATATGCAAAAAAAAAAGATTTTAAGTATATATTACTGAAATGATCATTGAAACATTGTTTAAAAAACGGAATCATGGTATTGTCATTTGTGGCAGCAATCATTACCATAACGGCGGTAAAAAAAGTAGTGACAGGCTACCTTTATCCTTGAATTACTTGTCACAAAAGTCTGTAAAAACCCTCCTCACTGTACGTCACATCATGAATGGACGAATATGTTGCATGTTAATAATAAATATGGTAGTGGTATTGTTGTTATAGTAACGTAGAAACGGCCCCTCCAGCAATACACATCTACTTTTTATTGGTTATGTATATAATGTCTACATTGTTTTTCTCTTTATTAAGATATCCAGGTGGATTCCACCCACGACATACAGTGAGGGTTAAAATAAAACATGCAGTAAAGCCTATTACATGGGAGGCATGGTTTAAATAAGAAAAATTGTCTAAATCTTCTTCTTTATTTCCATAAAATGTCCTTGTGAACTGTGTTGCAGCAATGGCTGATTTTAATGCTTATGTTTTGCAATATAAGTAGCATGTTTCAATTTAATTTTTGGAATAAAAGTCAACTACAAACACGCTGATTACCCATGTTGTTGACATTATTATTCTAGCACTCTGGATGTAATGTGTTGATTACCACATTAGAGATGCTGGCATATATAATATTACTTTACCACATGATTTATTTTATATAGTCTTACTTTTATGCCTAGTAATCTTTTTATTTTTTTATTTTAATCCAATACTTATATACTATTTATCAAGTTCTAGTTAGCAGTTCAGTAAGTAAATTGTCTATTTCAAACGTTATCAGTTTATCTTGGTGAGTTGTAACATAACTCTGTTTGATATTTTATCACGTCATTTTAATGAAGTGTATTTTAATTAATGATTTCCAGAATAATCAACTATGTAATACAACGCCTTGGCAGCGATATTGCTGGACGTAATCCTGTGTAAGTTGTAGTGTGTAATAATCTATAAAAAGCAATATGTGTTGGTTTGTTTGTCTTTTATGCATCACTACACCTTTCATCCAATCGACATGAAACTTGGGAAGTTGTTGAAAATACTCCTTTGGGGGGGGGGGGGGGGTTCTAGGGCGCTATTTGTTTTTCCTCTTTGTACAGTATACAAAAATAAAAGGGGGTAAGGGGATTTAGTTTCGCATTTTTTCCCAATCTTACAAGCTCTCTATAAATATTTGAATATTGGTCATCATATTGTATTTGGCATCTTTGGAAAGCTGGATTTTTCATGTATTTGTAAATCGTATTTTCCATTATCTTGTAAACACCCTAAGCTTACAATCGGCTTTACAAATTACACAGAAGTGGTATTTTTGTGACCTGCTTTTTGTTTTTCTCAGTTCACAGTCTTTATAAAACAATTCATACCATATTTTCAGTAATTGTTCTTCATGCAAAAAAAAAAAGCATTTGTCATGAGGGAATTGTGATGAGTTTCATAGCAAAAAAAATTTATGGTAAATAAGAAACAAATTTTGAAACTTTTGCATACTAAAAAGGTGCGATTTTTCTTAACTTGTAGACTTCAGTAGCTCTATTGAAAAATTGTCTAGATTAGGGCATAGATCTAATGGTCTTTAAACTTAAGTGTAAAAACAAAAGTGAAAATCTTAAATTTTTCCTGCCATCACTGCAAACCCCCCCCCCCCCCTCCCTCCCCACTGTCTTGTCAAAAACATTTTGCTTTCTTCTTTTGTCAGTCAGTTGGTTGTTCTCTGTTATATTCATAATACTCCATTTTCCTTGAATGTTGATAAACTTGTATAAAAAATATGTAAAGCTATATAGGTGATTTTTAAAAAAATATGTTGATACTTATTAACAGAATTTTACACAGTAATCCTGGAGACTATGCTTGGGGAGCTGGTGGTCTTGATGCTATTATATCTCAGGTAATAAAAATGTTTTAATTCATTAGCAAGCATATTCAAACTAAGAAAAGTAAATTACAGATTGGAAAATCACTTGTTTTCTGTTGTTTTTAAAACTGTCTATAATTTGATTTTGTAAATAAAACTTTCACTACTTCTGTATTTTCCAACTAAAAAAGGGTTATTCTTTAATTAGACCTTAGAATTAGAACAAATATTGTTATAAACAGTACACTAGTACAGGGGTCGGCAACCTTTTGAAGCGGAAGAGCCAAAAGTTACAATTTTCAAAATTTCCCTGGTTTTAAAGAGCCACAAACATTTTTCTTGTTCCAAATATTTTATTTTTTTATTAAAATTATTAGTATTTGTTCAAGGAGCTGGAGAACCGCATCTTAATATCAAAAGAGCCGCATGTGGCTCGCGAGCCGCAGGTTGCCGACCCCTGCACTAGTATGTAAGCTAGATCTGTAGATCTGGTTTGCTGTGATCGTATTATGAATCTTAAAGTTTGAGGGTGTGGGTTGTCAAGTCAGCATTAGAGTCTAAGTAATTGTCACTTTTTTTATTTTTACCCATATTGTAATCAGTTTTCCTCACATGACTTACTATTATTATTTCTAAATATTGTTTTTGTTTCAATTGATTTTTTTTTAAATTTGGCCAAACAAGGTAAAAAAATTATGCCTGATTGCTGAGGTCATTGACCATATCTGCTGATCCATTTGTGGATAAGGCTGAAGCCCAGCAAAACTTTTGATTACTTTCCAAGTCAATTGACATGCATCACCAGACAAACATTAAGTCATCTAAAATAGTTGTTCTAGACAGGTCTATACAAATTAAATGTCTATTAAAAAATTGAATTTACCACACACAAATTAAACTTCCATTTTAAAAAAATTGAACTAAACACGTCAGGTTCATGACCCTTTAATTCATACTTGATAATATAGTGCTACCAATGTTATTTAAAAAATGAAATAACTACTATGATTTGATAAGACAATCTCCCAGCCATGGTATCCAACTCTACCCATCAAAGCTTTGGATTTTTTCTTTTCTTGACTCTTAACTTGGCTTTGTCCAGCCTCTAAATCACATGATAAATGGTAGTAGCTAAATTAAGAGGTCATGCCCTTAGAGCAGGGGTCTCCAAACTTCTCACCCAGAGGGCCGCATTAATAATCAAATATGCAGTTCGTGGGCCGACAACACACTCGAGGTCCAAATAAAAAAGAATCAAAACACAAAACATTGATGTTGTTTTTAACTATTTAATATATTTTATTCGGTAATTATTTAATAACATTACACTGAAAAGCATATCATTGTATTAGTGGGAATGGTGAAATTGTTTCCTAGATGCCAGAACAGCAGAAATTTCTGGCTTTAGATTTGATGTCCCTAACATCAACAGTGACCTGAGATTATCATCGGACAAGTTTGATCTCAAATTGCTCTTCATGTATTTCATTCTTGAAAATGTTTGTTAACACAGGTCTGTTGTTCCCAAAAAATTGAAAGGTAACTTGATCCAAAAGTTTTGGCATTAAGCAAGTCTTCTTTGGCAAAAACTTGTAGCTTGCCTTTACTTTCCTGGAAGTCACCTATTTCCTCTCTTTACTGAAATACTCTGCTCACAGCTTAGCCATTTTACTGCTGTGTAATATAATAAATCTTGCAAATCTGTATCTCTCAACATGTCACTAAACTCTCTATGGTTAAGCCCATGTGACCTTATTAAATTCACCATCTTCACAGCATCTTCAATGCTAGTGTTCACATATTAAGCACACAAAACTTGCTAGTGAATAATACAGTCCAGGTTGTAGAATATATTTCTCATTAAAAATCTGCTTCACTTGTTCTACCAAGCCTTTCTTTATGCTACTTATGTACTTTCCTCCATTAACAGTCCATGTTATTATCAGCAAAGGTTTTTTTTTAACTCATTGAATATATCCTCTCCGGTAATAGTGCTAAACATGCTGTGTAGGGAAGCCAGCTCTTGTGTCATGTTCATGTCTTCATCCACACCTCTAATGAACACATGCAGTTGAGAGGTGTAACAGCTGTCCAGCGACTCGTCTATTGCAATTTTAAAAATGGCTAAACTGGCTTGCATTTTTCACTATTTGCGACACAAATGCTTCTACCCATGTCTGCAACAGGGCGAGCAATTGTACTTGCACCCAAGGCTACTTTATCAAATTGTTTTGAATTTTCTGTGCAAAGTTCCTCAGCCATCTCCAACAAACATTCCTTTATCACTTTACCATCTGTAAACTGTTTGCCACTTTTTAGCAATAAGTTTTTATAATGTATTGATTGGTTGGAAAACATAACACACTACAGTCCGCCTCTATTTTAAATCTGTAAAAAGATAGCGTCAACCTAAGGGTGGCTGATCTTGGTAGTTTACACGTAAATTTCCGTATTTTTCTCCGTAGACAAAAACATCTCCCCTGGCCGTAGTTTGGAGACCCCTGCCTTAGAGCATTGGTAAAAAGATATTAAAGTATGCACGATTTTATATGGTCTTATATACTTAAGAATCAAACACAATTGACTTTTATAGTCCTATTTGTTGGTTGGTTTGCATTTTTGAGCACAAATACACAAATTTATGTTTGAGTAATCTTGATTGTGACTTAAGCTGGATGTAAAATCATAAATTTAACTAACAACATTTCTAATGTTTCTGTTTTTTTTTAAACAGCTTCTAAATCATTTGGAAGGTACTGGTGCTCCACCTGCTCAAAAGGAAAAAATAGAAAGCCTTGAAAAAATCCAAATTGATCAGACTCACATTGGTATTGTAAAATTAACACTAATAATTCATGAAATTGGCATAATATTTGTGGTGCGAGAGATTCAGTGGGTACAGTGGGTCGTTTGTCCTTTACTTAAGAGCCTGCTACTGTGTTAACTTAACCAACACTAGTTTCTCAATTACAATACAGTGAGTATTATACTCCTCACACAGGGTTCCCACACAAAATAATAATAATTAGTCTTTATTGCTTTTTTGGGTAGTGCCAGCGATATTCTCAACATGCTGCAGTTAACTATCATCTGGGTGGGTTTCAGGAGCTTCTTACCTACTTGGGCCTGGAATCCGAAAACACTTTCGGGTTAGCAGTCGAGCGCTTTGCCACCTGGCCATGCTGTTCTGTTTGTTCCCAAAAAAAGGCCAAAAAAAAATAATAAAGGAATAACTCTTCATGGACTACCTTAATAGAACATTTGATTAAGTTCACTATTTTTTAAAAGTACCATTTTGGTTTTAAGTAACAGTTCCTATGTTTTAGCTTTCCTTTAGAATGCAAAGGCTTTTTATAAAATGTCTGGTTTCTTTTTTAACTATATCAAAAATAGTATTTTCATTTAAAGGGGTGAGTACAGAGGATGTAATATTTTAAGACAGTCTTATCATTGCGTTCCCAATCCTATATTCTTTGACGTGTGACCTTTAAAGGTAAACCATGCCTGCCCTATATTTTTTGGATCATATTTGTTAGGGCATTGGTTTGCCTGCACTACCGCCCAGCACACCCCATATAAATAGAAAAATTACACCCTCCCAGCGCACCGCCCTTGGAAAATAAAAAATACTTTTTTGCAGAACCCTCCCCTGGAGTGTTATAATCAACTCCCCAATATTTCATGGCGATCGGATGAACGGGGTCAAACTGCAATCGACTTTTGATTCTTCTCTACTTAGAGAAGAATCAAAGTGCACCATACTGGGGTCCCGCCCTTGCATAATTTAAAAAAAATTTCTGCAGATACTCTTCCAGGAATATTATCAACCACTTCCCAAAGTTTCATGGCAATAGGATGAAAGGTGTAGTAATACATTAAGGACAAACAAACAAATATACTTTAATTTTTATACTTATACGAGCCGACCCGCGGCATATCATACGCCGCTATTTAGTTGTTGTTTTTTCTACTTTTCAGTCATTCATAATTTGTGAATTCGACAGTACTAATGCTGCCACTGAAAATATATTTGCTTTAAAACACTAAAACCCTCCTTACCCCCCCCCCCCTCCTCCTCCTCGTGAAAGCAGCCTCCTCTTAGTTACCTCCCCTAAGTTTAAAATAGTTTCAGACTAAATTATCTGCCCCTAATAGCCGTCACTAAACCTGTCTCTACGCTTGTAAACATTTAGCGTGAACCACAGCTCACCAGACCAGGGGGGGGGGGGGGTTAATATGCCTATAGAGGAAGGATGGGGACTGCTAGGCGCGCTAACAGCTTGTTTTCTAGCGTCTCCCAGAAGAGAATTATATATATAGATAGACTAGCATACCCATGGCACATAGCTACATAAACTGACTTATTTACATTTAATCAGTTTTTACATACTTAAACTTTTTAAAAATAGGAGAGAATCTTGTAGAAAAAAGAATTGCGCATCAAGTGAAGGCAAACAATATGTGTATAATAGTGCGGAATACTGGTACTTTATAAATTCATATGCTTTTTTTTTTTTATTAGAAATCAGAAATAGCGTAAAGTACTACTTCCTGTCAACAGAAATTGCTCAAAATTTGACAAAAGGCAGAGAATTAGATCATTTATATATGACATTTTGTTTATCTTTCTGCAACAGTACTCAAGTTATAGGCTTTTGAAAAACTATAAGAAGAATAAGTTCCACTTCCGGTTATTGGAAATTGCTGAAAAGTTTATACAGAACTACAAATTTGATATAATACTTATATTTGAAATTTCATGAACCTAGCTGTAACGGTACTCAAGTGATCGTGTTCACAGACATTCAGACAGAATTGCAAATCCCAGTTTTTCTTGATTACACATAGAATGCCAAAATTTTGATAAATCTGCATTTATAATTTCTGCCTGATTAAAATAAGTCCCCTATACTCCGTATGATAAAGTACTGAGTTGTAAGACGATTACAATACTTGGCTGTAACATTTTTATAAAGTCACCCATGGGAATCCATAATACCATTTTTTGTGTTTATCTACCATTAAATAGGTCTTTATAATTATAGTTTTATGATTTTAAAGAGTAAAATATTGTAACTTAACTATAGAAGGCAGAGTAATTACTATAGTAAAATCACTAGAAAGTTGGTTCAATAAAGAGAAGTGATCAAATAAAAAATAAAATCGTGATATTCTGGTGCTTACATTACAAAAAAGTTAGTAAATACCATCAGAGCATGAGAACAATTTTTAGGAATTGTTTTTTTTTTACTTTCCCCCAGAAAAAACCCTACAGTGTTCTATTTGTATGGATGACTTTGAACTTGGCATAGAAGTAAGGAAGCTTCCCTGTGATCATCTTTACCACTCAGATTGTATTATTAAGTGGTTAGAAATGGTATGCTTTCTTTATACTATGTTTTGTACAATGTATATTATTCATTTTAAGCAAAAACTTTTGGAGCAGGATTGTTTAAAATTGGTAGCTGCAGTGAGCTTCATGCAAATAGTAATAGAATTGGTACAATGGATATTTTGACCTAAGTTCTTTGTTAGCACACAACATTATGGTAGAGTTAATTAACTTTTCTTATTTAAGTTTTTATCTCTTATTTCACTGTATTCGACTACAAGGTGCGTCACTTTGACCCCGTATACTTTTTACATAAGAATATTTTATTTCATATGCATATATTTTTAGCATTAATATAATTTTAATTATAAATTGACAGTAAAATTAAGGTTAATTTCAGTTTTGGTGTTTTATTGGTATACTTTTAGTCATAGATAAAAATAAAACGAGACATTACTAAAATGAAACTTGATACCGTTACTACCAATCTATTTTGCATTTGCAAGAAAACTTCATTAATCACAATTATTATTAGTTAGTGGAAGGCCGGTGAACACGTTCAGTCTGTTGTGTACTGGAGTACACACCTCCATCGTCACGGGCCGCTGTGCACCTGCGTGTAGCTCCGCCATCTTAGCCGTCAGCTCAGCCAGCTACTGTGACAACTTCAACATTCGATGGTTGCTGTCCATGTTTCTCTCAAGATGAAGCCCCACGTTGGGCGCCAAAATGTAACACTGCCTCAGTAGGGATGATATCACCCACTGAGATGTAGTGTTTAAAAAGGCTGACCCTGAGAGATAACACAAAACGACACTTTGGTTGTTAGATACTGGCTTTATTGCAACTCTGTATAGGGCAAATTCATAAATGTCTAAGCCATAAATGGCTATGTAGACCTTCATTAGGTCTACATAACCAAGTTAACATAGGCAACTGCACCGTCCGTGTCATGGCAGCCTGGGGTTTCAAGCCCCATAGAGTAAAATAGGTTTGACTAGTGTGTTGAAGATCCGGATTTTTATTCCAAGGGTTAAATCTCCAGAACCCCAAACATTTTTTAGTTGGTTGAAGACTGCTCTTGCCTTGCCCGTCCTTATTTTCATGTCTGCTTCTGTCCTGCCCTGCTTATCAACAATACTTCCAAGGTAGGTGAATCTATCCACTTCTTCTAGGGCTTCTTCTGCCAATGTTATAGGGGTGCGGTTTGATGCATTAACTTTGAGAACTTTACTTTTCTCTCTGTGGATGTTCAGGCCCAGGCATGTAGAAAAATTAGAAACACTGTTGGTTTAATCAGCAAAGTCCAGCTCATCCAGCTGGCTCCACTGTGTCCACCGTATACCGTTTAGCTTTTTCTCTGTTGACATCTTCATAATCCAGTCTATGGCCAGCAGGAACAGGAATGGTGAAAGTAGGCAACCCTGCCTTACTCTGGTCTGTACTGGGATGGCCTCCGAAGTCTGTTGGCCATGCACTACTCTACATTTCAGACCTTCATATGAATACATAATAATGTTGACTATTTTCTTTGGCACCCCATAGTGTCTCAACAATTTCCACATTGACGGTCTATCAAAGGCCTTCTTGTAATCTGTGAAATTAGAGAGATGAGTTCTGTTCAATGATGATGCACAGAGTAGCAATTTGGTTTACGCATGACCTTTCCTTCCTAAAGCCCGCCTGTTGATCTCAAAGCTGGGGTCTATCGCTTCCTTCATTCGGTTTAATCATATTCTGTTGAAGACTTTGCCTGGGATGGACAAAAGTGTTATCCCTATATAGTTAAAGCATGCACTAAGATCGTCTTTCTTTGGAAGCTTTATTAGTAGTCCCTCCTTCCACTCCTCTGGTATTTGTTCATCTTCCCATATTTTCTTGAAGAGTGTGTCAAGTAGTGTGGTGCTAGTTTCTATATCTGCTGTCAGTGCTTCTGCCCGTATACCATCTATTCCTGGAGCCTTCCAATTTTTCAGCTGCTTTATAGCTTTTTATGTATCTCTTCTTTTGAAGGTGGGTTGCATTCTATAGGGAGATCACTTTCAGCTAGTGGTATATATCTTGCATGCACTCTGGTGTTGGTCTATTCAGTAGTTCTTCAAAATGTTCTGCCCATCTCTTCCTCTGTTCCTTTTGCATCAGCTATTATCTTTCCATCTTTTGTCTTTGCTGGCCTCTCTGGCTTACTGATCTTCCCAGATATCTTCTTAATTGTATTGAACACGTCCCTAATATTCCCATGGTACAGTGCTTCTTCTGTTTTACTTGAAAGCAGTTCTAAATAACTCAGTTTGTCTTTCCTTATGCATTTCTTGACACTTTTTTTTTGTTTGTTTCAGTGTATTCTTCCAGGGCTTTTGATTTAGAAGACTGTTGTTTAATGTTGCCTTCTTCATTTTTCTCTCAATTTTCAGAGTATCTGCTGAAATCCATTCCTTATTTTGCCTTTTCATAGGGCGTAGTACTTTTTCACACGTTGACATAGTCCAAGGCCCTAGCACCAGATGACAGGAATCTTATTTTGCCACCTGTAAAATTATTTTCATTTTGAACTACCATAAATTAAAGCATGGAACCAGCTATTTGTAAAAATTTCAAATTATGCATTTGGTAATGCCTTATTTAAATTGATTAGTATTGAATCTTGATGAGTAAACATGGACCAAGTTTTGTTGTAACCCTTGGATAATGTATGCTATGCTGGCATGTTCATTAAAACAAAAGTGACAGTTTGAATTAATATTTTATCCAGGCTCCAAGTCCACCCAAGTAAATAAAATATTAATACTATTTCATGCATTAAATAACAAATTACACATTGTCGAAATGTGTATTGTTTGAAACATATAAAAGTATCATCACACCTCCTTATTCTATATAATAGTTACGCTGTCTGTGTATCTATCTATCTGTGTATGTATGTATCTGACAAGAACGCTTTAGAGAAAACACAAGCAATTTAAAAACTTTCACAATGAAACGAAAACGAAATATGACGTCACATTTAGCATATAGTGGAAAATAGTATCAAGCCGGAGTAATATGACGTCATTGATTCTCGAGTAAACATTGAATAAAAAGACAATTTTGTCTAATCTAAGTGGTTTGCTTTAAGAGTTTCTTTCATACAATTCTTCGGGTAGGGGCGAAGCCCCACCCCCGCGTAAGAACTCAAAAGAAATTTCTTCATCGATACTCTATAATGAAATAACCGCCTAATTAATGTGTCTAATCTAAAAAGTGGTTTTCTTGCAATTTCTTTAATGCAATTCTTCGGGTAGTGGCTAAGCGCGACACCTGTGTTTCTTTCAGACTTTTTCCTCCCTGGAGGGGGGAACTTTTTCTAATCTAAAAAGTGTTTAGCATGCAGTTTTTTTTTTCAAGCATCTCTTCCGGTAGGGGCGAAACCCCGCCCAGATTCTTCCTTTAGTTTGTATGATCTACAAATGCGACCAGTGTTTCTTTCAGACTTTTTCCTCCCTGGAGAGGGGTGGGGGTACTTGAAATTTTCGGGGACGGGGGTAGAATTTTAGAATTTTCTGGGAGGGGGCGGACACTGGAAAAAGTATATAATTATATTTCGTTGAATGGGACAGTAGACATGTTTTGGGGTGTGGGGGGGGGGGGGGGGCAAACCCCCTCCTCCCAAGTAGAGTTGCCTGAAAGAAACTCTAAATGCGACTTTTGTTATGAATGAGATTAGGTGCATGGTTTAGGGATATGCCTATGACTATATTTTGTATAAATTAAAGTACCGAGAAAATAGACAGCACTATGAACCTAGCGCCCGTTGTATCCTTCCTCAGCGGGCCATTTTTCTCGTCCTTAAGGCAATATGCACATTAAAAAATTACCAAATCCCTGATTTTTTTTGTCATATTGGGTTTCTTGCACCTTTGGATACTTTGTCCATTTTTGTATTAAGAAAATAATAACTTCAATGAAAGAAAAAATATTTGTTTAAAATGCAATTTTTATGACCCTGTTAATTAAAAAAATCAGCACCAATTACTTTCCTTGATAGATCACCAAAAATAAAAATATTTCCGTTAGGCACATTGGGGAAAAAATAATAGTTTTTTATTAATATTATTAGTTTTTTTTTGTTGAAAAAAAAACAATTATATAATTAGCATGGATTGCTAAAGTGCAATGTGATAAATAAAACCGAGGTATTTTAAATACTGCCTTTTATTTATTTTATACACTTAATGTTCTGTTTACCAATTATTATGTTAAATCAATAACAGCTTAGTAGCTGTTCCTAAATGTTAGGAATGTTAACTTTTAACTTTCGTTTGCGGATAAGATGGAATGTCACGGTCATTCACTCAATTGAATCAGGCATGTCCGCCAGCGCACCTACAGGGTGCGATTTACGCCCGGGCTATCCTGTGAGCACTATGTTGCGTACGTTCATTTTAAAGAGTGCGGTTGGATGTGAATAAAAAGGGTTACTATAAGCGTTCACTAAAACCAATCCAGGACATACTCAGGCGCCCACCACATGTCCTGTTTGGCGCCCCTTGGCTTTCCCGTGAGCGTTATGGCGACTGTCAGGTTTATGTTAGCATTTAAGTTAGTGTTTAAGCTCTGCACTATTGTTTGCACTTAGCTTTGTGTTTGTATTTGTTCTTGCGTTGTGTTTGTGTTGATGTTTACATTAGAGTTCGCATTTTTATTTGTGTTAAAGTTTTTGTTTCTTTTGTGTTTAAGTTTGTTTCGGTTTGGGTTTTCATTTGGCTTTGTTGTGTTTTAGTTTAGGGTTAATTCCAAAAGTGATATATTTCCTAAGCCCGGGCAACGCCGGGTGTATATATTGCTTAATAAATACACAAGTCATGGTCCTTTACAGATAGGTTTTTCACAGAGGCCAGTGCAGGGCCTATCCAGGACGGCTAGTAAATATATACTGAAGTACTTTAATATATATATATATTTTTTTTTTTTTGATTTCAAGATTTTATTTACAAAATTACATAAATCTAAAGCCACCTTGGCAAGTCACATCTACAATACAAAGTTACACATTGCATTATAATGAAATAACCAAAGCACATTGGTTGTCTTTAATATTGGGCTTACTGCTAGATTTAAGCGAAAACAAAAACTAGATCTGCATCGTTTTAGGTCATTGAACAAAATATGTAGGTCTGCCGGGTCTGCTATAATTTAGTTACACCATCTAGCAGGGTCTAGATCTAATGGACACCATCGAGAAAAGTCTCAAAGGTAATTGAGAGGTGCATAAATTAATTTAAAAATCTTGCACGGCGTAGTTACAATTAACATGGTTATAAAATCCTGTCTGTCTGGTTTTTTTTGGACTTTACTAAAGATTGGATGTATTTGATGTTTTTAATATTTTCGGTAACTAAATAAAAATTTAAAAAAAAGCAAAAACAATTTGGTTTTCACGTGTAATGGCGACATAAACAATGGCCGCCATAAATTTTATTGTACACATTGTAAGCTAAAAATAGAAAAAATAGGTCATGGTGTTTAAATTTGATTGATTCTAAAAATATTAAATTTCTGAATTAATTTTAGGCTTAAGTTTTTTAATAAAATTTTGTCATTTATTATTTTTATGGTCCTAAATCTAAAAAGCACATTTTTATTCCATGTCAACAACATTACAGAAGGAATCTCGTCAACTCGCTGGTGTCCATTGCTTTTTACTGTGGTAAAACGTCCTTGGAATGTTTAAGAAGCCTCGAATTACCGTGTTTGAGAAAATTGCCGCTGTCACTGCCCCCTCCCATCCGCTTGTAAAAAAAAATCCGCTTTTCACTTTGTCAGGCGGCTACATCTCTGACATGAGTATTACTAGCGTAGTTACTTGTGAAATTGTTTAAAAAACAACTTAATTCAGTTATTCCGCGATATGAACTAACTTAAAACTTCCACGATATTTCTTTACTTCATCATGTATATCATAGGTGGGGACATTGGGGTCGTCCATAAATGACGTCACACTCGTCGGGGGAGGGATGATCCGTAATTGTGTGACGGTGTGTAATGAGGGGATTTGGGGGGGGGGGGGGGTCAGATGGTGTGACATCACACTTTTGCATTATTAAAAAGCAATGTTAGAAAACGAATTTTAGCATTTTAGAAAACTGTTTTAATAAATTGTAAAAGGAATTGATTAAAATTGATTAAAATACTCTATTTTGACAGAGTTCAGACAAGATTTTGGGAAAAAATCGTATTTTAAGAAAAAAATCAACTGCAATTATGAGGGGGGGGGGGAGGGGTTATAGGCTGAGGTGTGACGTCATTTTAGAGGGTGGGGCCTGGCTTTTTGTGATGTGTGATGGGGGGGAGGTTAAAATCTTTTAAAAAGCGTGAGGTCATTTATGACATTAAGCAGGATAATTTCTACAAGCATAGCTAGGTTTTTTTTTGTTTCTATATGTGTGCAGAGTCCTTTTTAAAGGAATATTTGTGCAGAGTCCTTTTTAAAGGACTATCAGACAGACGAACCAATGCTTCCTTTTATGTATAATGACCTGATTCTGATTAGCACTTGACATTGACAAGTCATTCAATTGAAGTAGGGTTTGTTGCTGACTCTCTAATAAAGTCTCTAAAAAAAATAAAAAAAGCAAGTGAGCTTCAAATTCTCAATTTCAAATCTGATTGTAAGACAAGTTTGATAGGATTTTCATCAAATTTTTCCTTGAAATCTCCATTACTTTAGTCATTAGTGAGAGACTTAGCCTAATGCAAATGTTTAAAAATAGTCAGTTCACAAAAAAAAATGAAGGGAATTCTTCACATCCTAGTCAACACATGGAAACTGAAATCAGCTGAGTGTGACCAAGTTCTGTTTCAATTTTCAACATTCATAGATACATGCACTCTAAATAGTTGTCTATCTAAATTTAAAAGACCACATGATAGGCTGGACAGTTTTTTCATAGAACAGCTTGATAGCAAAATTTCTTATGTGAATATTTGGAAAATTGTTAGAGATCTATTGCTTCTGTCACATGGTCAAGCCAGTGTTGAAAGAGGTTTTTCTGAAAATAGAAGTTGGAAGAGTGTCATTTGACACCAAAGATACTGATTGCAAAAGGGATTATGCTGGACTCAGACAATCTCCTGACTTAGATAATTTTGTAATAACACCAACATTATTTTAAAAATTGTGTGTGCAAAAAACATACATCACCCTCATTGTAATGCCTGTTAGTGGTAGTTTTTACCTTGAAATTCCCCCCAAAATCACCTTGAAAACCTTGAAAAAGCCTTGAATTTTCTTTTGGGATTTGGCTATGGACCCTGGTGAGTGCAAAAGACTATGAATAAGTTGGGGTACTATAGTCGTTTATAAAGCTGAAACAGCGATTCCGCCCCGGGCTAGACTGTGAGCACTTAGCATTTATGTTCGCGTTAGTGTTTTCTTTGTGTTTAGGTTGGGTTTGCGTTAGTGGTTTGCGTTTTGATTTGGGTCGTTTTTGTTCTTTCGTTTTCGTTTGTGTTTTTTTCATTGTGTTTGTGGTTGGTTTTGTGTTTGGATTTGGTTTGTTTTCGTTTGCTTTTTCATTTGTGTTTTTATCTTTGGGTTTGTGTTTGTGGTTGGTTTTGCGTTTGGATTTGGTTTGTTTTCGTTTGCTTTTTCGGTTTTTTTTTTTTTGTGTTTGTATTGGTGGTTGTGGTTGGGTTTGTTGTTGGTTTTTGTTTTCGTTTGCTTTTTTGTTTGTTTTTTGTTTGTGTTTGTATTGGTGTTTCTTTTTTCGTTTGTGTTTTTTTCATTGGGTTTGTGTTTGGATTTGGTTTGTTTTCGTTTGCTTTTTTGTTTGTGTTTTTTTCTTTGTGTTTGTGGTTGGTTTTGGATTTGGTTTGTTTTCGTTTGCTTTTTGGTTTTTTTGTTGTTTTTTTTTGTGTTCGTATTGGTGTTTGTGGTTGGGTTTGTTGTTGGGTTTTGTTTTCGTTTGCTTTTTTGTTTGTTTTTTGTTTGTGTTTGTATTGGTGGTTGTGGTTGGGTTTGTTGTTAGGTTTTAGTTTTCGTTTGTATTTGTGTTATCGTTATGTTTGCGTTTTGTTGTTTTGGTTTTGGTTGGTTGTGGTTTGGGTGGGCAGGGCCGGGTTTATGATGATTACTAAACACACAGGTAATGGTCTTTAACAGAAAGGTTTTTCACAGAAGCCAGAGCAGGGCCTGGCCGGGACGGCTAGTAAACTATAAAAACTAGACTGACAAGCTTGTTTACTAAGTAGCTACATGTTTTTATTTTTTTACTATCAACCCTCTAAAACCTGCTAACATCAATTTAGAAAATCTTGGTGGTGTGTTGTTCATGAAGAAAGCTGCCATTTTCTGCTACTGTTCCTAGAGTGATTTTAGTGATCGGTATTGTGTTTTGTTGAGCTTTTTTCGAACATGCTTAGAAATAATAAACAATTTAAGTGTTTTAATTTTAATTAAAAAATTATAGGATGTGAGACTCACATACTAATTTTCTAATTGCTTAGTTTGTTAAACAGTTGAAGAATCATCTCAGTGATAATTTTCAATCGATAACTGAAATATATGGTGTAATATCAAAAACCATAAAATTTATGCAGAATTAGAGAGCTTAAAATTTACTTTTTAATGGTACCAAGATTAAAATTTACTTTAAGGTACCAAGCTTATTTCTATAAGATCCCTTTTTAATATAGAAACTGAGAAACAAAAACTACTACATTTGGGTGAAAACTGCATATATTTGAACTGTTTGATATACTTACTTTCATAGGAAAAGTACAAGATAAATAATATGCAAATACGAATTTTCAGACCTTGTAGAATTCTGACCACTAGCTCTTTCAAAAAGTTGTTATATATACTGAAATATAAGCCTTTTAAATTTGATTACTGCAAGTGCATAAATGAAAAAGCCTTTTTAAATGTACCAATAGGAACCTGTGCATACAATGTAATTCTATTGTATCAAATTGTGTCCACTTAACTTAAATGGTACTCAAGTTTTTGGCTTTTGAGAAACCTGAAGTAGAATAATTACCACTTAAACAGTTTAAACAGAAACCGCTCTTAAGTTGATACAGAACTTCAAATATAGATATAGAATAAGAAATTTCGTCAACATAACTGAAACTATTCAAATTCAGACTCTCAGACCAAATTGTAAAAACTAAGTTTTTCTGACTAAGGGAGGTGTAAAACTTCAAGATTTGTCAAATTCCTGGTTTTGATTTTTTTGTATGATTATAATAATACTTCCTCTCTGCACTGTATAAACAAGGAGTAAAAAAGATAAGCATTTGTTAAGTGCAAATGATTGTTCAAAAAGTATTATGTGTTTTGGTTTCTTATAGTTTGTATTGTATCTCATTATTTTACTGAGTACCTGTTCTAAACAATATTGCATTTAACCTACTTATTTATTTTTAAAATTTAAAAATTTCAGCATGGAACTTGCCCCGTTTGTAGAAAAGACCTAAATGGATTAGACACTTCAAGAAATGAAGATACCCTTGAAAACTCTAACTTCACCACACCTGTAGCAGAAAATAATGAAATGCATGCAAGTGCTGCTTCTTCTTCATCAATTTCCAATGGACCATCTACGTCATCATCATTCTTGTAACATCCTACAAATTGGTTTTTTTTTTCCCTCTAAAACAAATTCTTTCCTTGTAAAAGTCCATTTTTAGATAATCAAATCAGATTAGCTGCAGATGAATACCAATTAGATCTATTTGTGATCATTTTTATTTTATTTTTGTAAAATAAAAAATTATTTTTGAACTTCAATAAAAACACCTTGAAATTAAGGTTTAAATGTTAAGTAAAATGTGGTTACAATGCCATAAAACCTGAAGTTTAAAAAACAACACAATGGGGATACATTAATCTGATAGTTAGTAAAACTTGCTCTATAAGTAGAACATGGAATCCTGTATCTAATGTATAATATAAATTAACAATTATGTGCATTAAATTTTTTTAAATAGGGTAATAAGCAAATATGAAACTATTACAATTTTTCCTTTATTTTGAAGAACATTAATTTTACATTGATATTTCATAGAAATTTATAGTTTGCTCTGGAATATTTGGAAAATATCCTTCATTTGTTGTCAGAAGCATTGCTATGAACCATGTTACTGATTGAAAAATAACTTATTTGATGATCTGTTACATCTCTGAATTTGATATTTATAATTATTCCCCTCTACATTCATAATATCGTATTTTAGAAATTAAGACAAGTTTTTATTCTCATATGTTAAAAGTTAAGTTTCATTTATTAGTAATATTGTAAATTAAACTTAAATCATTATTAATTATAAGTAACACTAATGTTGAAACAAGTGATATTTTGTTTTCCTTTCAAGACTTATAAAGTTGACTCCTGCAAAACATGTACCGAGTTCATGAAATGAATAAAAAATGTTTAGAAGTGATTGTTTTATAAAATATATAAAAATTGTTTTTAAGAAGTTAAAGCATATACACATATTTTATCCAAAATCTGTTTTATAAATATATGGCACTTTTATTTTACTTGTATTGAGCAGTGGTATTTGATTACGCTCATATTTAACTCGTATTATTAACAAACACTTTAAAATAGCACCCTTAATTAAAAAACTTTTTGTTTGATAGGTTTTGGTATAACAATAAGAAGCAGAAATGCCAAAATATACAATTAATGTATGCTGTCTTGTATTTTATTTCACTTTCAATGTGTATATGATGTTACAATTTATTCTCAATGAGGCATTTTGCATATTATATAATTTATTATTTAGTTCTTAGCCTAATCTATTTTTTAATAGACTTTTCATGTTGCCTCCGATAATTTAGGGCTATCCATAAATTACGTCACATTTTGTTGTTGATTTTTAACCTCCTATTAGGGACACAAATGATGATAGACTATCATAGACCTCTTAATTGCACTTTTTCAACTATTTGTTTTTATAAAAACATTTATTTATTTCTTAAATTATCTCCATACTGAATCAACATTGAGTATACAGATATTAACCCTTTTCTTTTTACTGTTTACATAAACAGCGTTTTAAAATCTCGAAATAGCAGCAAAGACTAAAATTAAGTTTCTTATATTACTTTTTAAAATTTGAACATTCACACTTTACACTTTATGTCACACATCATCACAAAATGCTGAACTCAGTTTACCCCTCTTCCTTAGTGAGACTTAATTTGTAACAAGGGGGTGTTTTGTGGATATGGTATTAATGTTCAGAAATGTAGCTTTTTTCTTTTTTCAGCAATGAATCATCTAAAATTACTATCAGTGGTGTAACAGTAACAGACTAGCTGTGGTCCTTTGGACATCAAATTTAAAAGCCTGGGTCGCTACGCTCAATTTATACATTATTAATTATAGCCTCCTTCCCCCCCCCCCCCCCCCCCCCCCCCCAGAATGCCTGGAAGAAACTCAGAACCATACAAAATAAATATACAACACTGACAACTATACTGTTATAAAGGGTTGTGGTAGTGTGTCAGTCATTCCGTCATCGCTATAGATTTTGAGTCATAAAAGTAAACACATGTGCTTTTTGCTTGCAACGCAGTGTCTTATTATAATTGTAAGTAATTAAGTAGGGTTTGTTTATAAAACAACTTAAATTTCTCTTATAGTTGCCACTGTTTTTACTCTTTCGTATGAAAAAAAATACATGCATATTGCTAAAACATATTTAACGGATCATTGTCAAATATTATTTTCGTTTAGATTCCTAGAAAAAATGAATACATTTGCATAATAATAGGGTCCAAAAAACTAATTAATTAAACTGTTTTGTAATTTCCCAAGGGAGGTAATTTAAAAATAAATGCAACACGCTAATATTTTTAAACCGGGAGTGATTTCCCCTAAACTTTCTCGTTTATACATACATGAAACAACGGGATGGCAACTCAGGATATAGACATGATTTTTAAATCCATTTTAAATACTTACACTTTTTAAATAAAATCTCATAGAAAAAAAATTGCACAAAAAGTGCAAATGCCAAATAAAATTTGCATAATAGTACGGAATATTATTAGTGCTTTATAAATTCACATGCGTATTTTTTTTTTTTTTTGAGAAATTGGAAATAGCGAAAATTACTACTTCCGGTCAACAGAAATTACTCAAAATTTGATAGAAGGCAGAGAATTAGATCTTTTACTTTAATGTGAAATTTCATTTATCTAACTGAAATAGTACTCAAGTTATAGGCTTTTGAAAAATTCAAAGTAGAAAAAGTTCCGGTTATCGGAAATCGCTCAAAAGTTGATACGGATCTACGATTTTGATATAATACTTATATATGAAATTTCATCAACCTAGCAAAACTATGTTTTTCCGACTCAGGTAGGTGTAAAACGTCGAGTTTTTAATTTATGTTTTGCACGATTACATAATACAAGACTTTATCTATATTTCGTATATACGAGAAAGTAGAAATGTGAATGTAAATTCTGCAGACGTGTAAGATGATATTATTGTTAAATATTATAATTAGCATGGATTAATATAAGGCAAACTTATTTATTTTATTCACTGAACGTAGGCTACTGTTTACTAATTATAATTTTTTAATAAACTATTCCGCACTATCATGTTCATAAGGTGCGCAATGGTTTTAGTCATGAAACTATTGTAAATTTTTTTTTTTTAATTTAAAGAACTGAAAAAAAAAAAAGTTTAAATTATTATTCTATCATTCGGTTTGCGGACAAGCTGGGGTTTTTATAGTCATTCACTGAATCAGTTGATACAGATCTACAAATTTGATTTCATCAACCTGGCTGTAACGGTACTCAAGTTATCTTGTTCACACTTATACAGACGCACGGACAAGATTGCAAAACTATGGTTTTTTTCCTACTTTTTGCACGATCAATACTTTCTCTTAACTTCGTACACGAGAAAATAAAAAAGCTTGTCAATTTAAAATTCAATGTAAAACGATCACATAATTTATATAAAACAAGTCTGTCAGAAAATTAAATTCACTGTTTTGAAAGAGCGAATTTGAACAAGACATCTAAAAAGCATGGGTCAGCTTCTTCCCCCCTTTCGTCTCTTGTATTTTGTATACCGTATCCGTGAGGCAGTTAACGAAAGGTAGATTCAGAGACAGGACGTGTCATCTTAGCTTTCTGTATGGTAGATTAAAGTAAAGTAATAATAATATGGTTAACTCGGGGAACTGTGTTTATTATGTAACTTGCATCTAGATAATTTTAATCCAAGTAACTAGATCTAGATACCAGACACCTAAAATATAACTATCCAAAACCTCACATCTGATATGTTAAGCATTTTCCCATAAATTTCTTAGTAATTTAGCTGGTAGGCAAAGACGGTGAGGCATTTTTTCATTCATTGCTAGGGTTAGTCCATAATGCTGCTACTCTGAATGCTTGCGAGTGCCTTCTAATTCAGAATGTAGATCCTATGCCTAGGAATTGCATTTTTAAAATTTTATTTTTGATCACTACCACGCTACGCGACATAATGAAACTAATTTCAACTGCTGGATTTTTTTTAAGTGGGGATGGGGGTGTCAAAATTATACCTAGATCTAAATTCATTTGTAAGAATTTGGTTGCTGTTTGTGTGTATCTGGGGGGGGGGGGGGTCGTTTAAGGGGCCCCACAGCCGACCATAATTAATTAAAATGAAATTTAATGTTCGTACATTTTGCCTTGATGTTTGTTTTTTAAGTAAAAAATATTTAAGAAACCCGTTATAGCGACAAGCTTTTAAATGCACTGAAAATAAGAAAATAATACTAATTTGCTTTCTTTCATAAAAGCTTTGGTTGCTCATAACATCTTTTACATTTTAGTTATATAAATGGTAGTATATTTTTAAACATTTAAGGAAAATCATTTATTTTCTACTTTTTAGTGCATTATTACTAAAAGCTTGTTATTAAAACATTTTTTTTTTTAATGATTTTTTTCAGTACTTTAAATGTTTTAAATTTACAATAGAGTTGTATGACTAAAAATTATTGCGCACCTAATGAACCTGATGACGCCTGTATAATAGTGCGGAATAGTTTGATGAGACAGCCAACTAATTTGGACAAAATTTTTATTTATTCATAAAAAATTAATCGGGCAACCAATTAAGTCAAATTATATGTCATGTTGCATTGTCTTCATGTCTTGACCCACGTACCAATACGAACGGTATCTATCAGTTAGAAGTGCCTGCAATTTCGCACGGGCGTTTCGATCTAGACAGACTGACGAGGAAGTGAGTTAAATAAAATCTTGTAAAAAAATTCATAAAAACGTTTTAATAACACGCTTTTGTGTAATAATGCACTAAAACTAAAAAGTAGAAAATAAATTATACACTACTATTTAAAGAACTATAAAGTTATAAAGCGAAATATTTTAGGGCCTAATCAAATATTTCATGTGTGGACGTCCGCATGAATCGGACCCATTAAAGGCCCACTAAAGTCGAATTTTTCGCATCCCCCCCCCCCTTCCTCTTTTCTCATTGAAAGAAACAGCACAAAAATCACTATTAAGATTAGACCAATGAATACGGCGGTAATGTCAGAGTTTTTATTATAGAGTATCGATGGCATCATTGCTATTGTGAACTTTTCGGCATTGGCCTTTTAATTAATAGTTTACTAGAGAATCAATGACGCCATATTGTTGTGTGTATTTTTCCGGCTTTAGACTATTTCCTACCAGTGTTTCTTCCAGACTTTTTTCTCCTGGTAGACTTTCTTCGGGGGGGGGGGGGGGGGGGGGGGCACTGTTAAAAGTATATATTTTCTATAAAAATTTAGTTTAGGGGGGGGGGGGGCGGCTCCGACACCCCCCCCCCCGAAAGAGATGCCTGGGCATAACTCTGTTTCCTACTAGTCTATAGAATGTTTCATTTTTCGTATGTTTATGTTTTAACTTTGTGGTTTCTCTGGTTCCCAGAAAGAAGCGCAAAGAGAAAAAAGCGCACACAGAAAAAAAACGCACACAGACAAATACGCACACAGAAAAAAGCGCAAACAGAAAATGCGCATCCAGAAAAAACCGACGAAAAATGTGCAAAAAAGAAATTTAGCACAAAGACCTATATGGACTAGAAAACACATTTATACATGACTATTAGGGCTGCTGTGAGAGTGTCGTGTTTGATCACGTGATCTACTACCATTTAAAGCATACCACTACCATGTGCATTTCCCATCACGATACAGGCGATAATCGCTTTACACAATGCCTATTATTTTCTTGGTCAATATTTATTCAACTACTATTCTCGTATAAATAAACATAAAACTATCCTTGATATCCCCAACATCACACATTGTCACCTCCCCTCTAAAATAACGTCACATTCCAGTCCACTACCTCTAATTAGTGCTAATTTTTTGCCTTCTAAACTGAGAGGTTCCTTGACATGGGAATTCAAGACTTCGGCTTAATCCTTAGGCTCATCTTTGCAATTTGTCTCCCGTTGAAAGGCCTGGTGATTGTTAGATAGTAAACACAGAAGTTAACAGAATTCCTGGTAGTCTGCTTTCAACATTTCAGAACAGATTCCATTTGCTTCTCTGGTCTCTGTGATTTTAAAATATCTGATAGCTTTTATAACTTCTTCCATCTGTATTTATTTCTAGGTCTTTATCCACTCTTTTAATATCGATAAGATTTACTGCATCCATAACAATAAATATGATATAGTCTGAAATTAAAGCAAACCAGTCTCATATTTGGGAACCCCCAGGGAAAGCGGAAAAGAGGGCGCCCAAGACAGACCTGGAGGCGGAGTCTTCTTGAAGAACTGAAGCCAATAGGGATGTCTTGGGAGATGACAAAATTAATAGCCGGGGATAGGAAGAAATGGAAGGAAATGGTGGAGGCCCAATGTTCCATAAGGAGCAAAGAAGACTAAGTCAAGTCTCATATTTGACAAGTTTATACTCTGATCAATCAATAGAATGGGTTTCTGGATTAAAATTAGAAAAATTTCAAAATGTCAAATTTTAACAAAATTTCTTGACCGGCCGGGTGTAAAAATTGTTAAATTTTTTTATTTTTAAATCCTAAAATTTGCTGTAAAAAATAATCAATATAATCACTAAACAGTTTATAAAAGCATTACAACACTGTTAAAAAAAATTATGAGTCTTAATGCAAAAATAATTTAACATTATTTTTCATGATCGGCAAGTATTATATTTTTCAAGAACTTCTTAGTCTGAAATTAAAGAAAACCAGTATCATATTTGACAAGTTTATAGTCTGATCAATCAATTAAATGGGTTTCTGGATAAAATAAGATAAATTTCAAAATGTCTATTTTTAACAAAATTTCTTGACCGGCTTGTGTAAAAATTGTTAAAAATAATTTTTTTTAAATCTTAAAATTATATGTAAAAACCAATCAATATGATCACTAAACAGCTTATAAAAGCACTACAACACTGTTAAAGAAATTATGAGTCTTATTGCAAAAATAATGTAAGATCATTTTTCATGATTGGCAAGTCTTACATTTTTCATGAACTTTTTACTCTGAATTTAAAACAAACCAGTCTCATATTTGACAAGTTTATACTCTGATCAACCAATAGAATGGGTTTCTGGATAAAATTAGAAACATTTCAATTTTTAACATTTCTTGACCAGCCGGGTGTAAAAATTGTTAAAAATAATTTTTTTTTAAATCTTAAAATTTTATGTAAAAAATAATCAATATGATAGCTAAACAGTTTATAAAAGCATTAAAATACTGCTAAAAAAATTATGAGTCTTATTGCAAAAAAAAATTTAAGGTCATTTTTCATGATCTTACATTTTTCAAGAACTTCTTAGTCTGAAACTAAAGCAAACCAGTCTCATATTTGACAAGTTTATACTCTGATCAATCAATTAAATGGGTTTCTGGATAAAATAAGAAAAATTTCAAAATGTCAATTTTTGACAAAATTTCTTGACAGGCCGTGTGTAAAAATTGTTAAAAATATTTTTTGTTTAAAGCTTAAAATTTGCTGTAAAAATAATCAATATGGTCAATAAACAGTTTATAAACAGTTTAAAAAACTTAACCATTCTTCTTAACAATACTTTATACATCTCTGAAAAAGAACTTAACCGCTCTTCTTAACAATCCTTTACCACTCCCCTAAACAATCCTTTACCACTCTCCTAAACAATCTTTTAGAACTGATCTTCTAATGAAAAATGTATAGTTGAGTGAAGCATTAAACTATGTGTCACATTTTGATTCCATTTAATGAGTTGGGGAACTTGAAAGGGAGAAAAATTGCAATCTTTTTCATTCAACAGTCAATTTACTTGACTTCATGTTTGGACATAGTGAGTAAATCCACTTGACTTTTGGATAATTCTTACTAAATAAAATCTGACAACAAAATATAAGTGCACATTTAGTCTTCAAGGTTATCATTTAGTAACCATTTGAAGGTTATCAGACAGAACCATTTGAAACCAGTTCATTAGGTGGTTATTTCAGGGTAATCATAGAGTGCACGTTTTCTCCCCTACAACATTATTTTACTATAAACATAATCTTAATAGAAAACATCTTTCCATTCGGATATACAAATAAAATAAAATGTGATTTAATGGGTAAAACAATGCAAAATTTATATTTGGTGTAAGATAGATCACATATAATTTTAAAAATAATTAAAGAAGAAAATCTTAGCTTTCTTTAAATTTAACTAATTATTGACAAAAGTAATGTGACAAAATATTTTTGTGACTAGTTAGCATTTTAAAAACGTTTTGAAATGACTAGCAGTAAATAAAAGATCACACATCTGATATTCTATTTACAATTTTAGTTTAAAAATCATCTTAGATCTTTACTCAAAATTTCTCTTAGTATTTTATTCTTTAAAATATATTAATCAAATATTAAAATTAAGAATTAAAGTAACTGTAATGACTCAAAGATAATTCTTGCCTTTGCAGAAGCAGATAAACAAATGTTCATCTATATAACCAAGTGTAGGTTTTACAACCAGCTTGAATGACAAAAAATTATGAAATACATCAATTCAGTTTGACACTAATTTAGATTACATAACATTTACATGCAAATGACAATTATTTTTGCAGTTTCATGTAGCCATCAATTCTACTTGAAGAATGCATGATACAACAAGCAGTAGTTTGCTGTAAAAATCATATGACTACAAACAATACCAAACAAAATCAAACAAGTATGTACACCATTATTAACTCAGACATGAGTACATTTATGGATATTTGCCATTATTATGTTGAAATATTGCTGCTTCTATATTCATTCAAGTAGCTAAACTTTCTAGACACCAGAGAAAAACCATCTAACAAAGACAATTGGCACAAAATAACTTCTCTACCAGACAGAATACCCATCTAACAGAACATGTGCATAGTTAAACAGATACAATTGTACAAAAGTTACTGAGAACTTGTAGTTACAAAATTTCTGTTCAATAAACACTTGCCTGAAATAAATTGCATAAACATTCTACTTTTGGTGTTAATGTCAAAGTTATTGGGTTAAAATGTTTAAATTACTAAAGGTTGATTAGATACTTGATGCCACATAGATCAGTGATTTGATGCCACTTACTATTTAGACCAATGACTTGATGCCACCTACAATATAGATCAATGAGTTGTTGCCACCTACTATATAGATCAATGACTTGATGCCACTAAACATATAGATCAATGACTTGATGCGACTTACTACATAGATCAATGACTAGATGTCACCTAATATATAGATTTTAACTGAATTTAACCAATGCTAATGTGTTAAGCATGAGATATGAAGTGGCTTTTGCAGCAGTACAGCATAAGTTAAGGTACTCTAATTGACACATTAACTTGCTCATCTCTTAAAAATAGTTCAAACATTTGTTAAATAAATGTTAAGCTAAAATAGCATTAGAAAAAAAAGATGGAAGTAATTTTGCTGAAGAATTAACAACAAAATCAATGTATAAATATAGCCTATTAAAAATATTTATGATAAGGGCTCTTTTCTTATTAAACTCTGCTGTAGTTGAGCTAGCCCTATCAACAAATTTGAAAATAATAGACCTTTTGCATAAAAAACTAATTTAAAAAAACGTTTTGATAACAAGCTTTTGTGTAATAACTAGCTGGCCCAGCCAGGCCCAGCACTGGCCTTTGTGAAAAACCTATATGTAAAGGATTATGACTGTGTGTTTAGTAAGCAGCAGATATCCGGCATTGCCCGGGTTTAAAAAATATATTGCTTTTCGAATTAACCCTAACCACGACCAACCAAAATCAAAACACAAAAAAAAACAACGCAAGCATAATACATTGCAAACACAAATACAAACGAAAACATAAACACAAACACAACCAGGCAGAAGACACAACTACAAACGCAAACAAAAAAGTAAACGAAAAAACAAACCCAACCACAAAAACCCAAACCCAAAGAAAACGCAAACATAAACGCAAAGTGCTCACAGTCTAGCCCGGGACGCCAAATTGCATCATGCTGGGCGCCGGCGAAACCACATGATTCAACTTAGTTAAATGACTATAGTACCCCAACTTCTTCATAGTTTTTTGCACTCATTTAAACGAACGAAGGCGTCATAGCGAACACGGGAAGGCCCGAGGCGCCAAATAGCACACTGTCAGGGTGCCGGAGGCCGCCCGGATTCGATTTAGTTAAAGGCTATAGTAACCTTTTTTATCCATAGTCTATCGCACTGTTTAATACGAAATTATACTCATACGATAGCCTAGGATGCCAAATCGAAACCTGCCGGGGCGCCGGCGGACGCGCCTGCCCCAAGCTTATCCGCAAACATAGAGGAAATTTAGGAGCTGGTTTCTAAACTGTTGTTGATTAAAAATAATATTGTATACAATAAATAAAAGGCAGTATTTAAAATACCTACAACATTTCACTTGATCAACCCATGCTAATTATGCAATTATTTTTTCCCAACGAAAAAACAAAGTAATACAAATTTAATGCCCCCCCCCCCCCCCCGATGTTATGTTTTTTTAAAGGGAAGCAATTGCGATTTCCTAATGTTCCAAGAAAAAGTAACGAGTGCTAAAGTAAATAATTTTCAGTCAGAATTAGAATTTTTGTGAAGGGTGATACATATTCTTTAATTTTGTTTAATGCACATGCTGCCGTCAATTATTACTATAAGTTTGGAAAATGAAATTTGCTTTATAATAGCTTCAATATTAATTTTTTTTAATATAATTAATTTAGATGATGAGCACTGCGGATTTATGGCTACCCCCAGCACTACCCTAGAAACCTTTGCAATCCCCTGCACTATACTGAGCCCCCTGCACTCCCGTAAAACCCTGCACTATACTGCACTCCCGTAAACACACTGCACTACACTGCAATCGTTAAACTATCTACACTATAATGCACTCCCGTAAAGTGCCTGCACTATACTGCTTTCCCGAAAACCCCTGCACTATACTGCACTCCCGTAAACCCCCTGCACTTTACTGCACTCCAGTAAACCCCCTGCACTTTACTGCATTCCAGTAAACCCCCTGCACTATACTGCTTTCCCGAAAAGCCCCTGCACTATACTGCACTCCCGTAAAACTCCTGAAAACTCGCTGCACTATACTGCACTCCCGTAAACCCCCTGAATTATACTGCACTCCAGTAAACCCCCTGCACTTTACTGCACTCCAGTAAACCCCCTGCACTATACTGCACTCCCGTAAAACTCCTGAAAACTCACTGCACTATACTGCACTCCCGTAAACCCCCTGAATTATACTGAACTCCAGTAAACCCCCTGCACTATACTGCTTTTCCGAAAAGCCCCTGAACTATACTGCACACCCGTAAACCACCTGCACTATATTGCACTCCTGAAAACTCACTGCACTATTTTGCACTCCCGTAAACCCACTGCACTATACCTAACCCTTACCCTAAACCCCATGCACTATACTGCACTTCCGTAAACCTACTGCACTATTCTTCCCTGCACTATACCCGTAAACCCACTTCACTATACTGCACTCCTCTGTACCCCCTGCACTGTATTGCGCTATATTGCACTAAATATTTCCCTCTACAATGCTTCATTCCTTACATTAGCACCATTCTTAATATTGTTACAATTTGTTACAATTTGGGATTTGAACCTCGACCACTGCGAAGTACTAGATCTAGCAAGCCAGCACCCAGTCAACTCTGCTATCCCGCTACATGCCGATTATTAAAAATTTATCTTTATGAGTTACTATATTGGACGCATAAACATTTTGCCTTTTTGTACAGCAGATACTTATTGAATGAAACGCAAAAATATTTGTATTAGAACTAAATATGTATGATTTAAAGCATATTATAAGAGGTAATTACTTTCTCCCCCAATTTATAGCAGTTTGAAATTTAGTTATTTAGTTGATAGGCCATTTCATTCCATAAACAAGACAACATGTATTATTTGGCTTTAAGTAAACATTCACATTCACTTATTTGTTCATTTTATCCTCTGTCCCAAAGACTCTTACGTTTGCTGCTAACTACAATCGTTTAGAACAATCTACATATTCATTATGTAAAAAAAGGTAGGGTAATATATCATTTGGTAAGGTAAAATACAATATTAAATACATTACTTTTATCTCCACACAGGTCTTAATGTACTAACTTTTTATTCAATCATCCCGCCAGTATCAGGACATGTGAAGATGATGTATTCCACTAGAGTGTAGAGATGATGTGTTCTACTAGAGTGTAGTGATGAAGTGTTCCACTAGAGTGTAAAGATGATGTGTTCTACTAGAGTGTAGTGATGATGTATTCTACTAGAGTGTAGAGATGCTGTGTTCCACCAGAGTGTAGAGATTGTGTGTTCCACTAGAGTTTAGTGAGTGTAGTGTTAATGTGTTCCACTAGAGTATAGTGATGATGTTTTCTACTGGAGTATAGTGATGATGTTTTCTACTGGAGTGTAGTGATGATGTATTCTACTAGAGTGTAGAGGTGCTGTGTTCCACCAGAGGGTAGAGATGGTGTGTTCCACTAGAGTGTAGTGAGTGTTCTGTTGATGTGTTCTACTAGAGTATATTGATGATGTTTTCTACTGGAGTGTAGAGATGATGTTTCCACTAGACTGTAGAGATGATGTGTTCTCTTGATGTGTTCCACTAGAGTATAGTGATGATGTTTTCTACTGGAGTGTAGAGATGATGTTTTCCACTAGACTGTAGAGATGATGTGTTCCGTTAGAGTGTAAAGATGATGTGTTCTACTGGAGTGTAGAGATGATGTGTTCCACTATGTCGTTATAATGTTTTCTGACAAAGAAATATTTAAGTTGAATGATAGAATCACCACCCTCCTAAACATTACTTAGCACTCTTTTAATAAATCCTAAACTGCTCTCTTAAACAAAAATCCTTTAACATTTTCCTAAACAATCCTTTACCACTTGCCTAAACATTCCTTTACCTCTCTCCTAAAAAATCTTTAACCATTCTCCTAAACAATCCTTTACACATCTCTTTAAAAGAACTTAACCGCTCTTCTTAACAATCCTTTACAAATCTCTTAAAAAGAACTTAACCGCTCTTCTTTACAATCCTTTACACACCTCTTAAAAAGAACTTAACCGCTCTTCTTAACAATCCTTTACCACTCCCCTAAACAATCCTTTACCACTCTCCTAAACAATCTTTTAGAACTGATCTTCTAATGAAAAATGTATAGTTGAGTGAAGCATTAAACTATGTGTCACATTTTGATTCCATTTAATGAGTTGGGGAACTTGAAAGGGAGAAAAATTGCAATCTTTTTCATTCAACAGTCAATTTACTTGACTTCATGTTTGGACATAGTGAGTAAATCCACTTGACTTTTGGATAATTCTTACTAAATAAAATCTGACAACAAAATATAAGTGCACATTTAGTCTTCAAGGTTATCATTTAGTAACCATTTGAAGGTTATCAGACAGAACCATTTGAAACCAGTTCATTAGGTGGTTATTTCAGGGTAATCATAGAGTGCACGTTTTCTCCCCTACAACATTATTTTACTATAAACATAATCTTAATAGAAAACATCTTTCCATTCGGATATACAAATAAAATAAAATGTGATTTAATGGGTAAAACAATGCAAAATTTATATTTGGTGTAAGATAGATCACATATAATTTTAAAAATAATTAAAGAAGAAAATCTTAGCTTTCTTTAAATTTAACTAATTATTGACAAAAGTAATGTGACAAAATATTTTTGTGACTAGTTAGCATTTTAAAAACGTTTTGAAATGACTAGCAGTAAATAAAAGATCACACATCTGATATTCTATTTACAATTTTAGTTTAAAAATCATCTTAGATCTTTACTCAAAATTTCTCTTAGTATTTTATTCTTTAAAATATATTAATCAAATATTAAAATTAAGAATTAAAGTAACTGTAATGACTCAAAGATAATTCTTGCCTTTGCAGAAGCAGATAAACAAATGTTCATCTATATAACCAAGTGTAGGTTTTACAACCAGCTTGAATGACAAAAAATTATGAAATACATCAATTCAGTTTGACACTAATTTAGATTACATAACATTTACATGCAAATGACAATTATTTTTGCAGTTTCATGTAGCCATCAATTCTACTTGAAGAATGCATGATACAACAAGCAGTAGTTTGCTGTAAAAATCATATGACTACAAACAATACCAAACAAAATCAAACAAGTATGTACACCATTATTAACTCAGACATGAGTACATTTATGGATATTTGCCATTATTATGTTGAAATATTGCTGCTTCTATATTCATTCAAGTAGCTAAACTTTCTAGACACCAGAGAAAAACCATCTAACAAAGACAATTGGCACAAAATAACTTCTCTACCAGACAGAATACCCATCTAACAGAACATGTGCATAGTTAAACAGATACAATTGTACAAAAGTTACTGAGAACTTGTAGTTACAAAATTTCTGTTCAATAAACACTTGCCTGAAATAAATTGCATAAACATTCTACTTTTGGTGTTAATGTCAAAGTTATTGGGTTAAAATGTTTAAATTACTAAAGGTTGATTAGATACTTGATGCCACATAGATCAGTGATTTGATGCCACTTACTATTTAGACCAATGACTTGATGCCACCTACAATATAGATCAATGAGTTGTTGCCACCTACTATATAGATCAATGACTTGATGTCACTAAACATATAGATCAATGACTTGATGCGACTTACTACATAGATCAATGACTAGATGTCACCTAATATATAGATTTTAACTGAATTTAACCAATGCTAATGTGTTAAGCATGAGATATGAAGTGGCTTTTGCAGCAGTACAGCATAAGTTAAGGTACTCTAATTGACACATTAACTTGCTCATCTCTTAAAAATAGTTCAAACATTTGTTAAATAAATGTTAAGCTAAAATAGCATTAGAAAAAAAAGATGGAAGTAATTTTGCTGAAGAATTAACAACAAAATCAATGTATAAATATAGCCTATTAAAAATATTTATGATAAGGGCTCTTTTCTTATTAAACTCTGCTGTAGTTGAGCTAGCCCTATCAACAAATTTGAAAATAATAGACCTTTTGCATAAAAAACTAATTTAAAAAAACGTTTTGATAACAAGCTTTTGTGTAATAACTAGCTGGCCCAGCCAGGCCCAGCACTGGCCTTTGTGAAAAACCTATATGTAAAGGATTATGACTTGTGTGTTTAGTAAGCAGCAGATATCCGGCATTGCCCGGGTTTAAAAAATATATTGCTTTTCGAATTAACCCTAACCACGACCAACCAAAATCAAAACACAAAAAAAAACAACGCAAGCATAATACATTGCAAACACAAATACAAACGAAAACATAAACACAAACACAACCAGGCAGAAGACACAACTACAAACGCAAACAAAAAAGTAAACGAAAAAACAAACCCAACCACAAAAACCCAAACCCAAAGAAAACGCAAACATAAACGCAAAGTGCTCACAGTCTAGCCCGGGACGCCAAATTGCATCATGCTGGGCGCCGGCGAAACCACATGATTCAACTTAGTTAAATGACTATAGTACCCCAACTTCTTCATAGTTTTTTGCACTCATTTAAACGAACGAAGGCGTCATAGCGAACACGGGAAGGCCCGAGGCGCCAAATAGCACACTGTCAGGGTGCCGGAGGCCGCCCGGATTCGATTTAGTTAAAGGCTATAGTAACCTTTTTTATCCATAGTCTATCGCACTGTTTAATACGAAATTATACTCATACGATAGCCTAGGATGCCAAATCGAAACCTGCCGGGGCGCCGGCGGACGCGCCTGCCCCAAGCTTATCCGCAAACATAGAGGAAATTTAGGAGCTGGTTTCTAAACTGTTGTTGATTAAAAATAATATTGTATACAATAAATAAAAGGCAGTATTTAAAATACCTACAACATTTCACTTGATCAACCCATGCTAATTATGCAATTATTTTTTCCCAACGAAAAAACAAAGTAATACAAATTTAATGCCCCCCCCCCCCCCCCCGATGTTATGTTTTTTTAAAGGGAAGCAATTGCGATTTCCTAATGTTCCAAGAAAAAGTAACGAGTGCTAAAGTAAATAATTTTCAGTCAGAATTAGAATTTTTGTGAAGGGTGATACATATTCTTTAATTTTGTTTAATGCACATGCTGCCGTCAATTATTACTATAAGTTTGGAAAATGAAATTTGCTTTATAATAGCTTCAATATTAATTTTTTTTAATATAATTAATTTAGATGATGAGCACTGCGGATTTATGGCTACCCCCAGCACTACCCTAGAAACCTTTGCAATCCCCTGCACTATACTGAGCCCCCTGCACTCCCGTAAAACCCTGCACTATACTGCACTCCCGTAAACACACTGCACTACACTGCAATCGTTAAACTATCTACACTATAATGCACTCCCGTAAAGTGCCTGCACTATACTGCTTTCCCGAAAACCCCTGCACTATACTGCACTCCCGTAAACCCCCTGCACTTTACTGCACTCCAGTAAACCCCCTGCACTTTACTGCATTCCAGTAAACCCCCTGCACTATACTGCTTTCCCGAAAAGCCCCTGCACTATACTGCACTCCCGTAAAACTCCTGAAAACTCGCTGCACTATACTGCACTCCCGTAAACCCCCTGAATTATACTGCACTCCAGTAAACCCCCTGCACTTTACTGCACTCCAGTAAACCCCCTGCACTATACTGCACTCCCGTAAAACTCCTGAAAACTCACTGCACTATACTGCACTCCCGTAAACCCCCTGAATTATACTGAACTCCAGTAAACCCCCTGCACTATACTGCTTTTCCGAAAAGCCCCTGAACTATACTGCACACCCGTAAACCACCTGCACTATATTGCACTCCTGAAAACTCACTGCACTATTTTGCACTTCCGTAAACCCACTGCACTATACCTAACCCTTACCCTAAACCCCATGCACTATACTGCACTTCCGTAAACCTACTGCACTATTCTTCCCTGCACTATACCCGTAAACCCACTTCACTATACTGCACTCCTCTGTACCCCCTGCACTGTATTGCGCTATATTGCACTAAATATTTCCCTCTACAATGCTTCATTCCTTACATTAGCACCATTCTTAATATTGTTACAATTTGTTACAATTTGGGATTTGAACCTCGACCACTGCGAAGTACTAGATCTAGCAAGCCAACACCCAGTCAACTCTGCTATCCCGCTACATGCCGATTATTAAAAATTTATCTTTATGAGTTACTATATTGGACGCATAAACATTTTGCCTTTTTGTACAGCAGATACTTATTGAATGAAACGCAAAAATATTTGTATTAGAACTAAATATGTATGATTTAAAGCATATTATAAGAGGTAATTACTTTCTCCCCCAATTTATAGCAGTTTGAAATTTAGTTATTTAGTTGATAGGCCATTTCATTCCATAAACAAGACAACATGTATTATTTGGCTTTAAGTAAACATTCACATTCACTTATTTGTTCATTTTATCCTCTGTCCCAAAGACTCTTACGTTTGCTGCTAACTACAATCGTTTAGAACAATCTACATATTCATTATGTAAAAAAAGGTAGGGTAATATATCATTTGGTAAGGTAAAATACAATATTAAATACATTACTTTTATCTCCACACAGGTCTTAATGTACTAACTTTTTATTCAATCATCCCGCCAGTATCAGGACATGTGAAGATGATGTATTCCACTAGAGTGTAGAGATGATGTGTTCTACTAGAGTGTAGTGATGAAGTGTTCCACTAGAGTGTAAAGATGATGTGTTCTACTAGAGTGTAGTGATGATGTATTCTACTAGAGTGTAGAGATGCTGTGTTCCACCAGAGTGTAGAGATTGTGTGTTCCACTAGAGTTTAGTGAGTGTAGTGTTAATGTGTTCCACTAGAGTATAGTGATGATGTTTTCTACTGGAGTATAGTGATGATGTTTTCTACTGGAGTGTAGTGATGATGTATTCTACTAGAGTGTAGAGGTGCTGTGTTCCACCAGAGGGTAGAGATGGTGTGTTCCACTAGAGTGTAGTGAGTGTTCTGTTGATGTGTTCTACTAGAGTATATTGATGATGTTTTCTACTGGAGTGTAGAGATGATGTTTCCACTAGACTGTAGAGATGATGTGTTCTCTTGATGTGTTCCACTAGAGTATAGTGATGATGTTTTCTACTGGAGTGTAGAGATGATGTTTTCCACTAGACTGTAGAGATGATGTGTTCCGTTAGAGTGTAAAGATGATGTGTTCTACTGGAGTGTAGAGATGATGTGTTCCACTATGTCGTTATAATGTTTTCTGACAAAGAAATATTTAAGTTGAATGATAGAATCACCACCCTCCTAAACATTACTTAGCACTCTTTTAATAAATCCTAAACTGCTCTCTTAAACAAAAATCCTTTAACATTTTCCTAAACAATCCTTTACCACTTGCCTAAACATTCCTTTACCTCTCTCCTAAAAAATCTTTAACCATTCTCCTAAACAATCCTTTACACATCTCTTTAAAAGAACTTAACCGCTCTTCTTAACAATCCTTTACAAATCTCTTAAAAAGAACTTAACCGCTCTTCTTTACAATCCTTTACACACCTCTTAAAAAGAACTTAACCGCTCTTCTTAACAATCCTTTACCACTCCCCTAAACAATCCTTTACCACTCTCCTAAACAATCTTTTAGAACTGATCTTCTAATGAAAAATGTATAGTTGAGTGAAGCATTAAACTATGTGTCACATTTTGATTCCATTTAATGAGTTGGGGAACTTGAAAGGGAGAAAAATTGCAATCTTTTTCATTCAACAGTCAATTTACTTGACTTCATGTTTGGACATAGTGAGTAAATCCACTTGACTTTTGGATAATTCTTACTAAATAAAATCTGACAACAAAATATAAGTGCACATTTAGTCTTCAAGGTTATCATTTAGTAACCATTTGAAGGTTATCAGACAGAACCATTTGAAACCAGTTCATTAGGTGGTTATTTCAGGGTAATCATAGAGTGCACGTTTTCTCCCCTACAACATTATTTTACTATAAACATAATCTTAATAGAAAACATCTTTCCATTCGGATATACAAATAAAATAAAATGTGATTTAATGGGTAAAACAATGCAAAATTTATATTTGGTGTAAGATAGATCACATATAATTTTAAAAATAATTAAAGAAGAAAATCTTAGCTTTCTTTAAATTTAACTAATTATTGACAAAAGTAATGTGACAAAATATTTTTGTGACTAGTTAGCATTTTAAAAACGTTTTGAAATGACTAGCAGTAAATAAAAGATCACACATCTGATATTCTATTTACAATTTTAGTTTAAAAATCATCTTAGATCTTTACTCAAAATTTCTCTTAGTATTTTATTCTTTAAAATATATTAATCAAATATTAAAATTAAGAATTAAAGTAACTGTAATGACTCAAAGATAATTCTTGCCTTTGCAGAAGCAGATAAACAACTGATCATCTATATAACCAAGTGTAGGTTTTACAACCAGCTTGAATGACAAAAAATTATGAAATACATCAATTCAGTTTGACACTAATTTAGATTACATAACATTTACATGCAAATGACAATTATTTTTGCAGTTTCATGTAGCCATCAATTCTACTTGAAGAATGCATGATACAACAAGCAGTAGTTTGCTGTAAAAATCATATGACTACAAACAATACCAAACAAAATCAAACAAGTATGTACACCATTATTAACTCAGACATGAGTACATTTATGGATATTTGCCATTATTATGTTGAAATATTGCTGCTTCTATATTCATTCAAGTAGCTAAACTTTCTAGACACCAGAGAAAAAACCATCTAACAAAGACAATTGGCACAAAATAACTTCTCTACCAGACAGAATACCCATCTAACAGAACATGTGCATAGTTAAACAGATACAATTGTACAAAAGTTACTGAGAACTTGTAGTTACAAAATTTCTGTTCAATAAACACTTGCCTGAAATAAATTGCATAAACATTCTACGTTTGGTGTTAATGTCAAAGTTATTGGGTTAAAATGTTTAAATTACTAAAGGTTGATTAAATACTTGATGCCACATAGATCAATGATTTGATGCCACTTACTATTTAGACCAATGACTTGATGCCACCTACAATATAGATCAATGAGTTGTTGCCACCTACTATATAGATCAATGACTTGATGCCACTAAACATATAGATCAATGACTTGATGCAACTTACTACATAGATCAATGACTAGATGTCACCTAATATATAGATTTTAACTGAATTTAACCAATGCTAATGTGTTAAGCATGAGATATGAAGTGGCTTTTGCAGCAGTACAGCATAAGTTAAGGTACTCTAATTGACACATTCACTTGCTCATCTCTTAAAAATAGTTCAAACATTTGTTAAATAAATGTTAAGCTAAAATAGCATTAGAAGAAAATATTTATGATAAGGGCTCTTTTCTTATTAAACTCTGCTGTAGTTGAGCTAGCCCTATCAACAAATTTGAAAATAATAAACCTTTTGCATAAAAAACTAATAAAAAAACAACGTTTTGATAACAAGCTTTTGTGTAATAACCAGCTGGCCCAGCCAGGCCCAGCACTGGCCTTTGTGAAAAACCTATATGTAAAGGATTATGACTTGTGTGTTTAGTAAGCAGCAGATATCCGGCATTGCCCGGGTTTAAAAAATATATTGCTTTTCGAATTAACCCTAACCACGACCAACCAAAATCAAAACACAAAAAAAAAAAACGCAAGCATAATACATTGCAAACACAAATACAAACGAAAACATAAACACAAACACAACCATGCAGAAGACACAACTACAAACGCAAACAAAAAAGTAAACGAAAAAAACAAACCCAACCACAAAAACCCAAACCCAAAGAAAACACAAACGCAAACATAAACGCAAAGTGCTCACAGTCTAGCCCGGGACGCCAAATTGCATTATGCTGGGCGCCGGCGAAACCACATGATTCAACTTAGTTAAACGACTATAGTACCCCAACTTCTTCATAGTTTTTTGCACTCATTTAAACGAACGAAGGCGTCATAGCGAACACGGGAAGGCCCGAGGCGCCAAATAGCACCCTGTCAGGGTGCCGGAGGATTCGATTTAGTTAAAGGCTAAAGTAACCTTTTTTATCCATAGTCTATCGCACTGTTTAATACGAAATTATACTCATACGATAGCCTAGGATGCCAAATCGAAACCTGCCGGGGCGCCGGCGGACGCGCCTGCCCCAAGCTTATCCGCAAACATAGAGGAAATTTACGAGCTGGTTTCTAAACTGTTGTTGATTAAAAATAATATTGTATTCAATAAATAAAAGGCAGTATTTAAAATACCTACAACATTTCACTTGATCAACCCATGCTAATTATGTAATTATTTTTTCCCAACGAAAAAGCAAAGTAATACAAATTTAATGCCCCCCCCCCCCCCCCCCCCCGATGTAATGTTTTTTTTAAAGGGAAGCAATTGCGATTTCCTAATGTTCCAAGAAAAGTAACGAGTGCTAAAGTAAATAATTTTCAGTCAGAATTAGAATTTTTATGAAGGGTGATACATATTCTTTAATTTTGTTTAATGCACATGCTGCCGTCAATTATTACTATAAGTTTGGAAAATGAAATTTGCTTTATAATAGCTTCAATATTAATTTTTTTAATATAATTAATTTAGATGATGAGCACTACGGATTTATGGCGACCCCCAGCACTATCCTAGAAACCTTTGCAATCCCCTGCACTATACTGAGCCCCCTGCACTCCCGTAAAACCCTGCACTATACTGCACTCCCGTAAACACACTGCACTACACTGCAATCGTTAAACTATCTACACTATAATGCACTCCCGTAAAGTGCCTGCACTATACTGCTTTCCCGAAAACCCCTGCACTATACTGCACTCCCGTAAACCCCCTGCACTTTACTGCACTCCAGTAAACCCCCTGCACTTTACTGCACTCCAGTAAACCCCCTGCACTATACTGCACTCCCGTAATACTCCTGAAAACTCACTGCACTATACTGCACTCCCGTAAACCCCCTGAATTATACTGCACTCCAGTAAACCCCCTGCACTATACTGCTTTTCCGAAAAGCCCCTGAACTATACTGCACTCCCGTAAACCACCTGCACTATACTGCACTCCTGAAAACTCACTGCACTATTTTGCACTCCCGTAAACCCACTACACTATACCTAACCCTTACCCTAAACCCCATGCACTATACTGCACTTCCGTAAACCTACTGCACTATTCTTCCCTGCAATATACCCGTAAACCCACTTCACTATACTGCACTCCTCTGTACCCCCTGCACTGTATTGCTCTATATTGCACTAAATATTTCCCTCTACAATGCTTCATTCCTTACATTAGCACCATTCTTAATATTGTTACAATTTGTTACAATTTGGGATTTAAACCTCGACCACTGCGAAGTACTAGATCTAGCAAGCCAACACCCAGTCAACTCTGCTATCCCGCTACATGCCGATTATTAAAAATTTATCTTTATGAGTTACTATATTGGACGCATAAACATTTTGCCTTTTTGTACAGCAGATACTTATTGAGTGAAACGCAAAAAATATTTGTATTAGAACTAAATATGTATTATTTAAAGCATATTATAAGAGGTAATTACTTTCTCCCCCAATTTATAGCAGTTTGAAATTTAGTTATTTAGTTGATAGGCCATTTCATTCCATAAACAAGACAACATGTATTATTTGGCTTTAAGTAAACATTGACATTCACTTATCTGTTCATTTTATCCTCTGTCCCAAAGACTCTTACGTTTGCTGCTAACTACAATCGTTTAGAACAATCTACATATTTATTATGTAAAAAAAGGTAGGGTAATATATCATTTGGTAAGGTAAAATACAATATTAAATACATTACTTTTATCTCCACACAGGTCTTAATGTACGAACTTTTTATTCAATCATCCCGCCAGTATCAGGACATGTGAAGATGATGTATTCCACTAGAGTGTAGAGATGATGTGTTCTACTAGAGTGTAGTGATGAAGTGTTCCACTAGAGTGTAAAGATGATGTATTCTACTAGAGTGTAGAGATGCTGTGTTCCACCAGAGTGTAGAGATGGTGTGTTCCACTAGAGTTTAGTGAGTGTAGTGTTAATGTGTTCCACTAGAGCAGGGGTCTCCAAACTTTTCAGCCCGAGGGCCAAATTAACTATCAAATTTCAGTTGGGGTGCCAGTTTCTTTCAGGCATGTCTTTGATTTTTCTGGGCAAAGTTCCTCAGCCATCACCAACAAACGGGTTTTTCCGTGAACAAAATGATTTCCGCGGGCCGGATGAGAGGGCCTCGCGGGCCGCATCCGGCCCGCGAGCCGTAGTTTGGAGACCCCTGCACTAGAGTATAGTGATGATGTTTTCTACTGGAGTGTAGTGATGATGTGTTCCACTAGGGTGTAGAGATTAGTGAGTGTTCTGTTGATGTGTTCCACTAGAGTATAGTGATGATGTTTTCTACTGGAGTGTAGTGATGATGTATTCTACTAGAGTGTAGAGGTGCTGTGTTTCACCAGAGGGTAGAGATGGTGTGTTCCACTAGAGTGTAGTGAGTGTTCTGTTGATGTGTTCTACTAGAGTATATTGATTATGTTTTCTACTGGAGTGTAGAGATGATGTTTCCACTAGACTGTAGAGATGATGTGTTCTGTTGATGTGTTCCACTAGAGTATAGTAATGATGTTTTCTACTGGAGTGTAGAGATGATGTTTTCCACTAGACTGTAGAGATGATGTGTTCCATTAGAGTGTAAAGATGATGTGTTCTACTGGAGTGTAGAGATGATGTGTTCCACTATGTCGTTATAATGTTTTCTGACAAAGAAATATTTAAGTTGAATGATAGAATCACCACCCTCCTAAACATTACTTAGCACTCTCTTAATAAATCCTAAACTGCTCTCTTAAACAAAAATCCTTTACCATTTTCTTAAACAATCCTTTACCACTCGCCTAAACATTCCTTTACCTCTCTCCTAAAAAATCCTTCACCATTCTCCTAAACAATCCTTTACACATCTCTTTAAAAGAACTTAACCGCTCTTCTTTACAATCTTTTACAAACCTCTTAAAAAGAACTTAACCGCTCTTCTTAACAATCCTTTACCACTCCCCTAAACATTCCTTTACCACTCTCCTAAACAATCTGTTAGAACTGATCTTCTAATGAAAAATGTATAGTTGAGTGAAGCATTAAACTATGTGTCACATTATGATTCCATTTAATGAGTTGGGGAACTGAAAGGGAGAAAAATTGCAATCTTTTTCATTCAACAGTCAATTTACTTGACTTCATGTTTGGACATAGTGAGTAAATCCACTTGACTTTTGGATAATTCTTACTAAATAAAATCTGACAACAAAATATAAGTGCACATTTAGTTTTCAAGGTTATCATTTAGTAACCATTTGAAGGTTATCAGACAGAACCATTTGAAACCAGTTCATTAGGTGGTTATTTCAGGGTAATCATAGAGTGCACGTTTTCTCCCCTACAACATTATTTTACTATAAACATAATCTTAATAGAAAACATCTTTCCATTCGGATATACAAATAAAATAAAATGTGATTTAATGGGTAAAACAATGCAAAATTTATATTTGGTGTAAGATAGATCACATATAATTTTAAAAATAATTAAAGAAGAAAATCTTAACTTTCTTTAAATTTAACTAATTATTGACAAAAGTAATGTGACAAAATATTTTTGTGACTAGTTAGCATTTTAATAACGTTTTAAAATTACTAGCAGTAAATAAAAGATCACATATCTGATATTCTATTTACAATTTTAGTTTAAAAATCATCTTAGATCTTTACTCAAAATTTCTCTTAAAATTAAGAATTAAAGTAACTGTAATGACTCAAAGATAATTCTTGCCTTTGCAGAAGCAGATAAACAACCGTTCATCTATATAACCAAGTGTAGGTTTTACAACCAGCTTGAATGACGAAAAATTATGAAATACATCAATTCAGTTTGACACTAATTTAGATTACATAACATTTACATGCAAATGACAATTATTTTTGCAGTTTCATGTAGCCATCAATTCTACTTGAAGAATGCATGATACAACAAGCAGTAGTTTGCTGTAAAAATCATATGACTACAAACAATACCAAACAAAATCAAACAAGTATTAACTTAGACATGAGTACATTTATGGATATTTGCCATTATTATGTTGAAATATTGCTGCTTTTATATTCATTCAAGTAGCTAAACTTTCTAGACACCAGAGAAAAAACCATCTAACAAAGACAATTGGAACAAAATAACTTCTCTACCAGACAGAATACCCATCTAACAGAACATGTGCACAGTTAAACAGATACAATTGTACAAAAGTTACTGAGAACTTGTAGTTACAAAATTTCTGTTCAATAAACACTTGCCTGAAATAAATTGCATAAACATTCTACTTTTGGTGTTAATGTCAAAGTTATTGGGTTAAAATGTTTAAATTACTAAAGGTTGATTAAATACTTGATGCCACATAGATCAATGATTTGATGCCACTTACTATTTAGACCAATGACTTGATGCCACCTACAATATAGATCAATGAGTTGTTGCCAACTACTATATAGATCAATGACTTGATGCCACTAAACATATAGATCAATGACTTGATGCCACTTACTACATAGATCAATGACTAAATGTCACCTAATATATAGATTTTAACTGAATTTAACCAATGCTAATGTGTTAAGCATGAGATATGAAGTGGCTTTTGCAGCAGTACAGCATAAGTTAAGGTACTCTAATTGACACATTCACTTGCTCATCTCTTAAAAATAGTTCAAACATTTGTTAAATAAATGTTAAGCTAAAATAGCATTAGAAAAAAAAGATGGAAGTAATTTTGCTGAAGAATTAACAACAAAATCAATGTATAAATATAGCCTATTAGAAAATATTTATGATAAGGGCTCTTTTCTTATTAAACTCTGCTGTAGTTGAGCTAGCCCTATCAACAAATTTGAAAATAATAGAGCTTTTGCATAAAAAACTAATTAAAAAAAACGTTTTGATAACAAGCTTTTGTGTAATAACTAGCTGGCCCAGCCAGGCCCAGCACTGGCCTTTGTGAAAAACCTATATGTAAAGGATTATGACTGTGTGTTTAGTAAGCAGCAGATATCCGGCATTGCCCGGGTTTAAAAAATATATTGCTTTTCGAATTAACCCTAACCACGACCAACCAAAAACAAAACACAAAAAAAAACAACGCAAGCATAATACATTGCAAACACAAATACAAACGAAAACATAAACACAAACACAACCATGCAGAAGACACAACTACAAACGCAAACAAAAAAGTAAACGAAAAAAACAAAAGGCAGTATTTAAAATACCTACAACATTTCACTTGATCAACCCATTCTAATTATGTAATTATTTTTTCCCAACGAAAAAGCAAAGTAATACAAATTTAATGCCCCCCCCCCCCCCGATGTAATGTTTTTTTAAAGGGAAGCAATTGCGATTTCCTAATGTTCCAAGAAAAGTAACGAGTGCTAAAGTAAATAATTTTCAGTCAGAATTAGAATTTTTGTGAAGGGTGATACATATTCTTTAATTTTGTTTAATGCACATGCTGCCGTCAATTATTACTATAAGTTTGGAAAATGAAATTTGCTTTATAATAGCTTCAATATTATTTTTTTTAATATAATTAATTTAGATGATGAGCAGAGCGGATTTATGGCGACCCCCAGCACTACCTCGACCACTGCGAGATACTAGATCTAGCAAGCCAACACCCAGTCAACTCTGCTATTAAAAATTTATCTTTATGATTTACTATATTTGACGCATAAACATTTTGCCTTTTTTTTTTTACAGCAGATACTTATTGAGTGAAAATATTGCAAAAATAATTTTAGATCATTTTTCATGATTGGCAAGTCATAAAATTTGAAGTGTGTATTTTTTAAACTTGATAGTTGTAGTAAGTTTCTGGTAGCTAAGAGATTTATAAAAAAAACGTTTACAAACACATTGATTGTCCAGCGATAGTTGTTTTATTTTTTAGCGGCACTGTAGTGTACTTTTTAACCCCAATACATTATTGTGATTACTAAAACATCTACCAGATAATAAACATGTATTCTAGCTGCTAGATTATTTACAACACTAACATATATTATGAAGGCTAACAAAAATGTTCTTAGAAGAAGAAGAGCTGCACTAGCATCTGCTTACAACTTATGAATGTACATCTTTTTTGCTTATGTAACATTGACTTGAATGACGAAGGTCTAAGCTGTTTTAGCCACGCCCACAAATTTTTAAAAGGCCATATCTTAGCTCCTAATTAAGCTAGATACACAAAATTGGTATATAGCCCTTGTGGCAGGGCCCCGGAAAATACGGAGCACGTACTCCAGGAATGTACTTTGTATAGCCAGGCACGAGTCAGACACTGGCCCCTGCCCACCCCACTCAGGGAAAAATTATATGGGGCACCTGCCAAACTGGAGACCACAGTCCGGTTTGTCCACGAAGTTGGACTTGTTATCTGAATCCTCCACCATATTCACAATTAAGAACGAAGAAGAAGAAGAAGAAGGTATCAATGTTTAGGGAAAAAAATTCTGTTTTTTTTTCTTTTTTTTTGTGGTATAATTTTACTTGAAATGAGTGGAGTTTAAAAATTACGAGCAACAGTCTACATCACTTTCTAAGTGTTCAATTTCAGTTACAGTAATACCTTCAATATCAAGTAAATAAATAGATGAATAATTAGACATTAGTGACCAAAGAAATATGCAGTCTCTATTTCAGACAGAATTCTTTTGTGATAATCTTTAGTCACCCTCAAAATTTCACTACTGAAACAAATTATATATTATTGAATATTATTGACTGTTGCTCGTAATTTTTAAACTCCACTCATTTCAAGTAAATCTATAGCCCCTGACAAGTGTACATGAGCAGAAAAAAGATAACAGCTGTCATAAATACACATTTTTGTGATTTGCCTCATTTTAAAAATATGTTTTAATGTTTCTACGTGTGACGTTTATTCAAAGAGTAAGTTTAAAAAAAAAACAGATTTTTTTTTGGTTACATTTTGTAAAATAAGTAAACATTAAGTATTATTAATGTCATTAATGTGTTAATAATAATATGTTCATAATATTGTATTTTTACTATTATCATTCTATAAACCCAGCACCCACCCGATTTAGTAAAATAAACTGTAAGAATTAGAAAGATGTAATAAATAAAGCAGTCTAGTGCTAAATACAGCCATAATGAATAAACAGTCGAAAGCGATAAAGCTATACTAAAACATCTCTATTAAAATTAAACTGACCCCATAAAGTAGAATAAATTCAAATAACTAATATATGAGCTCAAAAAAATAATCTAAATATTATGAAGTGGTAATTATAACTTAAAAACATAAACATTACTAAATCACTTTCATTGGATAGAACGAACGAACGCGGCTGAGACCGAAATTCTCGGTTCAAAACAGCCTAGTCTGCGCGCGCACAGGTAGACGGTTTGCAGCGAGAGTTTTAGACCGAGCAAAACCGACTATCTTTTAAACCTGCTATAATGTAAATACTAACATAACGGTACAGTATAGTCGGTAGAGAGTTTCTTCGCACATATAATTAAAAACAATTTGTTTTAGAGCGATCAACAATGAAATAATCAGTTTTTTTTTGTCTCTCTTGTAAAATTTGTATTTTCGGTGTTCGACGGTTTGTGACCAAGAATATCGATATTATCATTGTTATACATTATGTCACAATTATTTTCATCAATAGTAGCAATACACTGTACACCCTTTATTATAGCCTTATTCTGATCATCTGTGTAAATATAGTACTGAGTAAGTGCTAAATCTAAGTTAAAAAAGTATACAATAGCCTACAGCTTGACTATGCTACTATTGTTACAGATTTTGACACGTTTTTCTAAAATTTACAAATTATTATTGTAAAAATATGAAAGAAAAACAAAACTAAGCTAGTTTAAGAACCAACAGGTGACTTTAGTCTACCTAAAAGAACAGGGTTCCCAAACTTTTTTGAGTGGCGACCCCCTTTTATAAAAATTAAGTGACTCGCGACCCCCATAGAATTAAAAAATCGAAAGTAAGGCAATTAATCAGTACTAATATAAGATTTTCTAGTAGACTTTCAATACGATTATTCTTGATAACTGTTTTAACACGATGTGTAAAATTTAATGCTATTATTAACTAGCATCGACATTCGCGGTTGAGGTTTGTTAAAACCAACCTCATAATTTTCAACATTTAATTTATTTTTAATTTTTTTTTAATTGGAGAAGTGTTGGAAAGTATTTTGGTAAAGATAAATGTAGACACAAAACGAACTAAAACGCGAAAGGCAATCAATTTCACGTGTGGATATGAGTGGTGCTTACTACAAAATTGTGTGAGTAGTTTTTCATCTGACGCGGAATCTTTTCGCATCCATCTTAAATGGATTCATTGGGAATGCTCGCAACATCAAGGGAAGCAGAGAATGGGTAACGTGTCAATGCAGATTCTTCTTCTTTCAGATCAAGGATAACGCCGCCAAGAGATTCAAGATGCCCAGAAATCTCTTTCAAATTTGTATTTACCTCACAATCATACTCATTAACCCATATATTGCATACTGTAGCCATTGTGAACACACACAAATCTTCAATTTTACAATTACACATAAATTATAGTGTTGCATCCCTTTATTATAATCTCCCTTACAAAATAAATGCGAGGTCGTTTCAGTAGAAGAAATTTTTGTTCCATTTCCGATTTCACTTTTGTGAGTTGTGGGCTGGCTGATCACCATGGAGGTTGGTATTTTTTTTTTTTTTTTTTAATTTCATAGTTCTTCATACTTCACTATAAAATAATAATTTGTATAAATAACTATTATTTTTTATGGATTTTTCATTAGAAATGATTGCTGTAAATTATGAAAGTAAAAAAAAAGTATATTTGTATAATTTACTTTAATTTGAACAAAATGAATGCCCATAATTACGACACATCGGCTTCGTTGAAAGCGGGGATTTCAGTTAATTGTTTTATTTTTACTCCGAGGCATGTATTTTAATAACAGTTTAGTTAAATATTTAATTCTGTAAAATACAATTATTATTTTACTGTAGATACTTTTAAAAAATTTTTAAATGATTTTCTGTCTGGGAAAATCGATATTCGCACCATGCACGCAGTAGTAAAACTAGACTTATCGTTAAAACGCGAGAATCTTGAATCACAAAGTTTTTAAATTTTAATTTACTTTTGACTTTAAGCCATTTGTTTTAAATCGAAATTAATTGATAATGTAATTATTTCAAAGTAAAAAATAATTATAGCTAAACATCACCATACACACATTAGTAATTAGACTTTTAAATGTAATTAGACATTTAAATTTGTTCTTATTTCAGATGGTCCACAATTATAAACGAATAACTTCGGCCTATGGCAGATGAGAGCAGAATTCAGGAGGGAGAAATTGAAGAGTGGTTGCCCCCATGCATAATTGTTTCCAAGGGGGAAAATGATTTTTTACAATTTTTTAAATATATGAATTTTTAAATTTTCATAATGTGCGTGGAATTGCCCCACTTGCCATTTTTTTTTGTAATAAAAGTGAAGTATTTAAAAATTGTATTTTTGTTTTGTGAATTATCCATATATTTGTTTGCCATCATATAACTAATGCATGTCTCTTTATACCTTCTATATTTAACTCTGTTATTTTTTTCTTCCCCGGAGTGTATCTAAAAGCCAGAAGTTTAAAGTTTTTAAAGGGGAACACGGTCTTTTTTTTTTCAAGATTAATTATAGAAATAAGCTGGAATCCAGATAAAGCTTGAAGTCTTTTATATAGCAGATATAAATCAATCCATTGGCTACTAACAATCATGTCTCTGGTTTCATTGTACAGGAAACAGTTCTAATAATGGCCAAATATCAGCATTGTAGATATATTCAGATTTCTTTCATATCAACAAGTTTGAGTCATTAAAAACTACTTTGCATTTAAAACAATAACAATTTCAAATTATACTAAATAGATGCTGCTTATTGACTTACACAATAAAAAGATGCATGATTACTAAGAAATATGACATAACTGGTAATATAAATATTGTAAAAAAAAAATTGTAAATTACTATCTTATAAATGAATTTCTGATGCTCCAGATTGGGATGAATAACTGTTTTACTCAAATCAATAATTATTCAATACATTTTCAATGATGAGTAAATAATAATTTTTCAATTTTAACAAATTTTTACCCACCGTTGCATACTGTATCAAAACTGATACATACTGTTATTTTGCAAAATAAACATTATTTGATAAAATAATTCAATTTCCTAATTATTTATGCTCTCTACACACCACAGCCCACCTTGTAAGATTTCTTTTTTTTCTCAAAAAGCTTTCACAAAATTAATTCATGAAATGAAGGGTTAACCTCACTTTTATAAACAGGTTTTATATTTTTAAACTTTGTAAGTCACAAAACAGTATAAAATTGAATAATTACGCAACAAGATATGCTAGTACTTGTACAATAACAACCGCAGCCATGCAAAACAAAAGATGTCAATGATTTTTAACCTAAGAGAAATGTTCCACCTGCCGCATTATTCTCTTTAAGATTAGCAATCCTCTTAATACCTGTTTGGTCTTGCCTATAAGCAAATAAGATTTACAAAGAAAACAAATTCACCCAAGTTGTATTAAATTAATATTGATAAAATTATCAAGTACTAAAATTGGCCTTAATAAATTGGTCTAAGGGCATACCCAGTCAACACACATATATTGGCCCAATATTGGCTAAACATTGGTTACCAATATTGGCTACATCTTGGTGCAATATTGGCTTAACCTTGGCCAAACATTGGTAGTGATGTTGGCGCAATGTTGGCACAATATTGGCTATATCCCGGCTACATATTGGCCCAACATTGGCTAGATCTTGCACTAAATTTGCTAGTTTCATTTTCTTTTGCACTGCACTAAACATACAAGCCCCTAACATCATGTTTGCTACCTTGTAACGATATATTATATTGGTATAAAGACTGGTGGTCAGGGGTGTTCATGCTAACCAGGTAAATAATAAAAAGTTGCCATATATAATTTTAATAGTAGAACTGCAGTTCCTTGCTGCCCAATAGGATCCTTTACAATGTGCCTTCACTTATATGTGTACCCTTATGTTCCAGATGTTGACAGAGGTCACGGTGATCCGCGAAGCGTGATTGCAGTTGTCATGAGCGTCGAGGGCGGTTTCTACAAATTAGGAACGGAACATGGTGTTCTAAAACAACTGCATGCTAGAAGTGAATTTTCAATTCTTCACGAAAAACTGCTCTTATTGTCGTCAGTTGGCACTGAGTAAAAATCACTACGAACCATCGCATCTTCACAATCATTGACTGGGGGGGGGGGCAACGCTACACTCGCTGCAATTGCACAATTAAGTGCACAACAAATCGCTGCAAGTGTAAAAATAACAAGCTGCTATGTAATTCTAAATGCCATAAAAGTTCAACTTGTTGTAACAAATGATAATATTGATTGATTGAGACTATAGTACAATAAAAATTTTTAATGTTTCTGTCATTTACTTTAATTAATAATCAATAAAGACTTAATTTCATGATCCTTACGGCATAAAAAAAAAATCTGCTCATGATCTTCTAATTCGGACTTTGGCCAGTCATCCCTAGCCGGATGATCTTCTACTTAAGACTTTGGCCGGTCCACCATGGCCAGTCCGCGGACTGGCCGGCCAAAGGCCGAAATCAAGAGCTATTTCAGACTTTGGCCGGTCCACCATGGCCAGTCTGCGGATTGGCTGGCCAAGGCCGAAATCAAGCAAAGTTTCGGACTTTGACCGACCTATGGGAGGCGATATTGGCCAATGCGCGGATTGGCCGGCCAATCCTAGCATTGGCCGACTTCGGGCTTTGACCGTAACATATATATATAGTGACCTGTGTTATATATGTATATTTTTATAATCAACAGTGAAAAAAAGACCTTGTAATAAAAATAAAATAGTATGTATATAAATATTATAAACCCCTTACCCTATGCCTCTGAGTTAAGAAGGTGCCAGACAATTTTTGAGCAATTTCATCAACTTTATTTAGCGTTAAGAACATTTAGTAATCTTCTGGTGTATTTGGTGAAGTATCAAGCAGTGGAGACCTTATAATTTATTAAAAGATTGATATATCTCCAGTGGGCTGATTGATACACACAACACCTGGAGGCCTGAAAAGAAATGGCATTCTTTGTTATTAAATATAATAATAAAATGAATGAGTAATACAATAAATGATAGCCAGATTAGATACTCCATTTTTAAGACTATTAATAACAATGTACTAATTGTGGACAATGATACATCAAACCCAAATCCTACACAAAACTCCAAAAATGATACTATCATTTTATAGTACATAAGTATCATAAGAATGTCTAAAAATGTCAAGTTCCCTTTCTAGCGTGTGCCAATAGGACAAGTTATCTCTGTTTATTTGATATCTGTATATAAAGGATTGTGTAGTCAGCACTATATCTAGCCACCTTTTTATTTCATAGACTTAAATCGGGTTTATATCAGAGTTAGGTGAACAAATGAATGTACTACTAACTTGGCTTTATGTTTAGCAATAGTGTCCTCAACCATTTGCCTACTCTGTCCTCTATATGATAATATTTATAATATGAGTAGTGTTGATCAATAAGTAGGACTTACGAATAGTACCATCTTATCACTGTTGGTCATGTAATTAAGTGTTGCTCTGAGGTCTCCACACTACTATTTACATCTTATTCTCTCATAGGAAGCTGTAACAGTAATAGGAATTTGAATGACAATCTTGAATCAATTTAGAATTCTAGTTGACTAAGTTAATTTTCTTCAAAATGAATACCTATCAATAGTATCAAAATACACTGTTTGTTTAATTAACATGTAGAAATTTGTTCTATAATTGTTAAATTGTGTCTACTGTTCCTCTCTCTCTCTCTGAATTAATAGTAAAGACAGTTTCAAATCCTTACACTAAAATAATACAATAAAATTAAGTTTATTTTTTAAGTTAAAGTGAATATTAATTTATTAATATGTACCCCCCCCCCCCCGTGCTTGATAATTATACCTAAAGTCAAAGTTAAAAACAATAAATACATATAAAGATCTAGATTTCTAGATCTATCAATATATATAATATTCCAAACATACTTGCATATTTTTCAATACACAAATAACGCTGTCAAAATTAACATCACTCTGATTACGATTTTTAGTTATTTAGATCTAGATCTAGAGTTATAGAACTAGATCTAGTATTAGTATTAGAATCTAGATCTAGATCTATCTTATCTACTACTATCTAGATTCTAGATCTAGTAGACTAGTATCATAACTAAAATAATTAGCCTAAAATTAACATTTCAGAATCTGCCACATGCCACATAACTTTACTGCTTAAGAAATTATGACAATCAGAACTTTAGATTTAATTAAGATTCTAGATCTTGTGATAGATTGACGATAGAAGCATGTGGTTGTATATAAAACGTTTATTGGGTCTAACTACATGTTGATAACCAGAGAGGACGGAAATGACGAGAGACAACTATTTATATATATGTAAGGGACATCACTCAAGATAACAATATAAATATAATACTAATACAGAAGAGTGAGTTCCCTTGACCTCACAATTATCTCAATCTATTACATCCCTTTACCCTTAGAACACAATAACACATCTCTCAATAGAACAATTGATAGTATCCTAAAATCACCAATTATATTGTAACATGAACACTATGGTAGATTACATCCTTACAAACAATGCACAATATGTTACAACATAACTAAAATACAAAACAATGATGTCAAAGTCCTTTTGACCTTTAAAATCATAGGTCTAACTTATTTGGGACTTTGATTGTCCTGCTTGACCTTCTCAGTGGCTTTTGATTTGGTGACTCAAGATTCTGACCATCTGGATTCTCTATCTCAGGAGGTCTAGGATTTAAATCATTAACTCCAGAATTTACATTTTCTGACTCCAGACAACTTGGTTCACTCATATCAACAGAACTTGGTTGTGGAACAAACTGAGTTGGTGTGAACTGTTCAGATTTGGTGGGATTGATAGATTCACACTTATTATCTGCACAAGTTATTTTTAACTTTATAAGGCACAGGTCCTGTACATTGAACAATTTGACCTGGTATCCATTTTTCCTTTCTCCCATAATTTCTTAGATACACATTCTTATTAACACCAAATTCTCTTTCAATGGGTGTTCTGTCATGATTTACTTTTTGAATTGGCATCTGAAAGTATTATGCTATTATTCAGATCCTTAACTGGCATAGATTTCTTTGATTGATCAATTTTCTCAGGTAATCTGATAGTGCTTGTTGGTAACCAAAAATACTGTTTAAAAGTACTATTCTGGACCATATCACTTTGCAACTGTGATCCAGTATTTGAAGTGGGTGTATTAAATTGCAAAAATCTTTTTCTTCTTTTGATGTTACCCTTTTAGTTTCTGTAAGTGCTAATGATGTTAGCAAAGTTGTTTGATGATCACATTCCTTCTTACTAATGTATTCTCTTTAAAAGCATTTGAAATTGCCATATCACCATAATCATTTATTAAGTTACAAATACTTTGTTTAGGCAACTCTGACTGATAATGGACTGCATCTTCTCCATCTTTTAGACTTAATTCCATTTCTCTTATTGTATATGGCCTTAAGTCATCATTCACAGACTCTTTAGGCCAACCATTCTTACAGTACTCATATACTTTTATTAAGCACTCATCTTTTTGTGTTTCTCTTTTAATATCATTCACATTTATATTGGAGTTATCCATGATAGTGAAGAGAACAAATACTTCTTCCGGTACATAGCTCAGGCTTTGGTTTTTTAAAGGTAATCTACTAAGACTATCTGCACTATTCTCAGATCCAGGTTTGTATTTCAATTCATAATTTTATGCGGCTAGTGTGATAGCCCATCTTTGAATTCTTGGTGAGGCATGCTCAGGTAGGGTTTTGTTTTCTCCAAATAAACCTAGCAATGGTTTATGATCTGTAAAGATGGTGAACTTCCTACCAAACAGAAACTTATGAAATTTCTTAACACCAAAAATGATGCCTAAGCCTTCCCTATCTAACTGAGAATAATTTTTCTCAGCCTGGTTCAAAGATCTACTGGCAAAAGCAATGGGTCTGTCACCCTTCTCATCCATGTGGGACAAGACTGCTCCTACACCATCTGGTGAAGCATCACATGTTAATACAAGTCTTTTCCCTGGGTCATAGTGAGTTAGTAAGGTGTCAGAAGACAAAGCCTCTTTTGCTGTATTAAAAGCAGTATCTTGTTGTTTACCCCAGTGTCAAGTTGCATTTTTCTGAAGCAGCTTGTACAGTGGTGATAGTTTACCAGACAGATTTCCTATGAACTTTGCATAGTAATTTATCAAGCCCAAAAAAAGCTCTTAGTTGTTGGGTATTTTCAGGTTTGGGTGCTTCTTTAATGGCTTTTGTTTTCTCAGGTTGAGGTCTGATACCTTGCTTGCTTAATATATAACCAAGAAAACTAATTTCTGTCAACATGAATTGACATTTATCTTTGTTTATCTTTAAACCTTTTTCACCAACAATTTTTAATACTTTATCAAGTGTTTTAAGATGTTCAGTGTCATTCTTACCAGTTATGTACACATTGTCAAAGTAAACACAAACATTTGGAATGTCCTTAAAAATACTATCCATGACAGCCTGGAAAATTCCAGGGCTAGATGATGTGCCAAAACATAGTCTTTCATATTGGTAGAGTCCTTTATGTGTGTTTATTGTCGTATAGACTTTTGAATCTGGATGCAGTTCTAGTTGAGTGTAAGGATGACTAAAGTCTAATTCAGTGAATTTGTCTCCTCCTGCCAAATTCAAAGAAATTTCCTCAATGTTAGGAATAGGGTACCTATTTAGCTCTATTTGCTTATTCAGTGTAGCTTTATAGTCTCCACAAATTCTTACAGAACCATCCTTCTTTAACACTGGCACAATGGGCGTTGCCCAATCGGAATAGTCTACCTTCTTTATGATGCCATTGGATTCCAATCTACTTAGCTCATTTTCAATTTTATTCCTCATTGCATAAGGTGGAACTCTAGCTTTGCAGTATCTTGGATTTGTGTCTTTAATGCTTAACTTCACTGTTCTATCATTTAGTAATCCTGGATTACCAAAAACACATTTATTTTCAGATATTACTTTATCTAGTGAAGTAAGACTAGATTCTCTTACATTCTTCAATGAACAAATACTCTCCCAATTTAACTTAAGATCACTTAACCAGTTCCTACCTAGTAATGGTGGTCCATTTCCTTCAACCACAAGAAGAGGAAGTTTAACACTTTGACCATTATAACTTACATGAACCATACACTCTCCTATTACCGGAACATTGTCACCAGTGTATGTTGTTAGACACTTGTGACATGGCTGTAGAGGCACTGATCCTCCTGTGACAGCGTCAAAATCTTTCTTTGTTATGACTGTTAGAGATGCTCCAGTGTCAAGTTGGAAGCTGATGCTCTTACCGTTGATATTAACTAGTACATTGATGGGAGCATGACTTACTGATTTCACAGAGAACAGGTTGAAATCCGGCTGCGAATCAGTTTGATCATTTTTACAGGTAGAGTGGTTCATTGGTTGGGTTAGGTAGTCTTGGTGAGAGTTAACATAGTGCTGCCTTTGGTTGCGGTACTGTCTTGACTGGCTAGATTTAGCAACAGACGAAGACTTTGCAAAGCAGGCCTTAGCAATGTGACCTTGCTTACCGCACTTATAACAAGTTGCTAACTTGCATCGATGAGATGCATGGGGACCTTTGCATCGATGACATTTTTGATAATTATTACTAGATTTAGATCTAGGATTTGAACGAGCAGGCTGTTTAGCATAAGTTGGAATGCTCTGATGGGGTTGATGTTTATTGACTAACCTGCTGTTTACTGCATGGATCTCTGAAGGTGCTAAAGATCTCGCCGCATCAGATGACTGCTGGAATGAAGTTGCAAGTTGTATTGCTTTTTCTAATGTTAGATCTGACTCGAGCAGCAACTTTCTTTGAATATCAGGGCTGTTTACACCTGTCACAAACTTTTCACATAGTCTGTCAGACAGCGTGTCTCCGAATTCACAAAATTCACTTAAATGACGTAAAGCAGCAACATATTCTGATATTGACTCGTTTGGTTGACGAGTCCTACTGTCAAATCTAGCTCTACATAGAAACTTTGATGGGGTAGGCGCATGGTGGTCTGTTAGCAATTTGCTCAGCTCGTTAAAGCTCTTGGTAGTTAGACTAGCTGGTGCGCATAAGTCCTTTAGTAGCCTAAATTGTTGAGGCCCTATGACTGCTAACAAAACAGCTCTCTTTTTGGCTTCTATCGTCACGTCAAGGTAAAAGCTTAACCTATCTAGGTAATCTTGAATGATTTCATCATTCGAATCAAATTCTTTTATTTGGCCATACAGCGCCATTATTCTAGAAATACTTAGCTAATAAGCTCTAGCAAACCTCTTTTTTGCGTAAGTAGGTGCTCTTTCTAGTGGATTATTTATCCTCGTCGTCAGATATAATAGATTGACGATAGAAGCATGTGGTTGTATATAAAACGTTTATTGGGTCTAACTACATGTTGATAACCAGAGAGGACGGAAATGACGAGAGACAACTATTTATATATATGTAAGGGACATCACTCAAGATAACAATATAAATATAATACTAATACAGAAGAGTGAGTTCCCTTGACCTCACAATTATCTCAATCTATTACAGATCTAGTTAAGAATGTTTAGATAGTTCTTTCCTTGAAAACGTAGATCTAAATCTAGATCTAATCTGATTTAGAATCTAGATCTAGATCTAGATTAGATCTAGCTAGATTAAGATCCTAAAACTTTTAGTAACTAGATCTAGATCTAGATTCTAGATCTATCATTTATGAGATTATTGTAAAATTTAATTATAGCCTAATAATATAGCCTAGTAATATTATTACTAATAATGCCAAAATAAACAGAATGTATGTAGATCTAGATTCGAGATCTAGTCTAGTCTAGTATTGATTATTGATAATACTAGACTAGATTAGATCTATTAATACTATTTAATACTATTAATAATAATAATAATAAGTAGGCCTAGGCCTATTAATAATAGGCCTATCTATCTATTCTATAGGCTCATTTTATTACCTCAAACTACTTTTTATTTAATGACATGAAGTTTCCAACAAAAAAATACCAGATTTCCAGATTCTGTAGGACTGTAGGCTATATATAGATCTAGAGTCTAGATCTAGATCTAGATTTCTAGATAAAGTTATACTATTATACTACTTTTCACTGTTGAACTAAAATGGCTGCATTGGGCCTACCTGTTTTACTGTGACTGGATACAAAGTCTTTTGTTAAGAAAAATGGCGCAGGACCGGGATGCTGGCTTGCGAACAATAGGAAGGAATGTGAAGGAATGTGAACAAAGGGACAATAGGGCGAGTGGGGCCGGCGGCAGTAGCGCACACAATTTTTAAAAGTTTAACAAAATGTTTAATACATGCAACATAGTTTGTTATTAATACTATGTTTAAATTAGAGCATGATATTAAAAGATAGCTTATTTTAGTTAACATATTTAACTAAAATTTCTGCAGTGAATACATAAATCAGTGTAATCTTGGCAGCCAAGGTAAAAACGGTTAAATATCAAGTTATCAAGGGATGCAAGCATGTACAAATCTTGGCTGTACCCTGGCGTAAGCTTGTCCAGTGTTTGGCCAAGATAAGTACATTGGGCCAAGGTTGGGCCAACCCTGGTTTTACATACTGTGTTAGCTGGATAGGGCTTTATAAAATTATATATAAGCCTAGTTATATAGGCCCTACATAATTATTAAATACATAGGCCTACTTTGATGGAGTATTTTACCTGAAATAGTCTAAATCTAATCAACAATCTAACAATTCTTACTATTTTTACAAGATCTTTTTTACAAGTCTAGATCTAGACAATATTTTGGATGAAATAGAATGCAAGTTTTGGCAAAAATAAAAATAATAAACATTCGGCTAACGGTAATCCCCTAACTGAAAACGTGTAAAAATAAAACTAAAACTATTAACATAGAGTCTAATCAAACAGAATGATTCAATGATTTTGTTCTAGATCTTGATTAGTGAGATCTCCTATCTTTTTCTAAATCTGGATTATATTTTACTAAATCTAATCTAGATCTTGTTACTAAAGACAAGTAGATAGAAATCTAGATTCGTTTTTCTAAATCTAAAATCTAGATCTAGAATCTATTTTATCTTTAGGCTTATCTAATTATTAGATCTAGATCAAAATCGAAATCTATTGTTAAAAATTAAAGTTGTGTAGAGTCTAGACCTAATCAATCGTAATAATTTAGTAAATGTAGGCTACTTAAATTAGTTAAATAAAAAAATTGAGTGACAATGAATAACAAATATCATAAATATTGGTGAGCAGTAATCAATAAATGCGATATTTTAATAATGTAAGTTTGGCTCGAAATTAAGGCTTTCTCGCGGCGAGCACGCCTGTTTTGCGGAAAATTGAAGTCGTAATTTTGAAATATAAGTTAATTTTACAAGACTAAAATATTATCCTAGACAACATTTATATCAACATACTTACCTTATTTATAGGCTCCTACCTTGTATTTCAGCACATTGTTTGTAAGATCATTAACGAAATCCAAAACATAAAATTGGCTTTGAATAAATACTCTTTATTTTTAAAAAAAAAATGTAGATCAAGAATGCTGTGTTAGCGCCAAGTGACAAGGTCTTAATTATCTAAGGTAAACCGAAAACAATGAGTTTATGTTTAATGGAGAGCCATAATTACCATAACAACAAAAGTTACATGAGAAATATATTAGATGTTTTATTGGGGGGTTTTGTAGGGGTTATGTGAACTCACGATTAGATCTACTGCTACTAGTTCTTGTACTGAACAAGAGAATCTATACTTACTAGTAAATAAATAAGTTATATTACTGCGTTTAGATGAGGTACAAAAAAAAGAAAAATTGCTATCTTGTAAATGAATTTCTAATTCTACAGATGTGGGATAAATAAGTGTTGTACTAAATTCAATAACTACTAATAATTTTCCAATGATAAATAATGAATCTGTTTATATATATATATATATATATATATATATATATATATATATATATATATATATATATATATATATATATATATATATATATATATATATATATATATATATATATATATATATATATATATATATATATATATATATATATATATATATATTACCGTTGCATAATGTACCACAATTAACATTTCAGACACTACTGAAACAAATTATATATTATTTATGTATATTATTTCTAGATTTTGCGCACTATTATGCACATTATATATATATATATATATATATATATATATATATATATATATATATATATATATATATATATATATATATATATATATATATATATATATATATATATATATATATATATATATATATATATATATATATATATATATATATATATATGCATTTATATATATATATATATATATATATATATATATATATATATATATATATATATATATATATATTTTACCGTTGCATAATGTACCACAATTAACATTATTTGATAAAATATTTTAATTTCCTCGTTATTTATGCTTACTAAACACAACAAAAATCTTTCTAAAATAAATTCATGAAATAACGGGTCAAAACTTTTAAAATACTTTACGCTGTTTAAGCAGCAAAAATAAAGGGTTGACATTTTTTTTGCTTAAACAGCTGTATTTCGGTATATATTACAAATATTGTCACGACGACTTTTAGGTCTGAAAAATCATCCGTTTGTAGTATTAAAAAGTTTCACAATTATTTGCCTTAAACTTTTCTACTATGAAAAACCACAATTTTATCGAGATTAAATTTTATTTTTGCATGAAAAACAATTAATAAAAAAAAATGTCGTGCAATACATACATAAATTAAACCGGGAGTGATCTCCCCTAAACTTTCCGGAATATAAAACGCCAAATAAAATGTGCATAATAGTGCGCAATATTATTAGTGCTTTATAAATTTACACGCGTTTTTTGAGAAATCGGAAATAGCGTAAATTAGTACTTCCGGTCAACGGAAATTACTCAAAATTTGACAGAAGGTAGAGAAATGAATGTTTTACTTACATGTTAAATTTCATTCTAGCCATCAAATAATTTTTTTTAAAATTTCAAAGTTATCGGTTATCGGAAATCGCTCAAAAGTTGTTTTTTTTTTTTTTTTCCACGATTACAAGACTTTCTCTATACTTCGTATATAAATGAGAAAGTAAAAAGTAGTAGGTTTATCAGTGTTAAAAACCCGCAAAAAGCAACGAAAAGTATGTCAAGAAAATCATCTCTGTGTAATTGGTAAAGCTGATTGTAAGGTTTGTATATTTTCGAAATGATGGAAATACGATTATCCAATACATTAGAACGAGCCGACCCGCGGCATGTCATAAGCCGCTATTTAGTTGTTTTATTTTCTACTTTTCAGTAATTCATAATTTTTGAATTCGACAGTACCGTTATCTACTGACGATACTTATAAGTACCGTGCCTGTATTATTTTTAATTTAATACGAATTTTAAAAATTATTATTGTAATTAATAGTATTATCTCCCCTGAGTCGCCGGTAGTTGGAGGGATCGATGTATTTTGAAAAGTTTTAGTGTTGCGCCAATTTCAATGTCTTGCTGTAACGGTAGATTACAATTGTTCTGTAACGTTCTCACTCACGTTCCTGATGTCCCAAATATTTTTTATTGGCATCTCTAATAGTAAGGCAAGCGCGTTTAACTTCTAGTTATGATTCCATTTAATGAGTTGGGGAACTTGAAAGGGAGAAAAATTGCAATCTTTTTCATTCAACAGTCAATTTACTTGAATTCATGTTTGGACATAGTGAGTAAATCCACTTGACTTTTGGATAATTCTTACTAAATAAAATCTGACAACAAAATATAAGTTCACATTTAGTTTTCAAGGTTATCATTTAGTAACCATTTGAAGGTTATCAGACAGAACCATTTGAAACCAGTTCATTAGGTGGTTATTTCAGGGTAATCATAGAGTGCACGTTTTCTCCCCTACAACATTAGTTTACTATAAACATAATCTTAATAGAAAACATCTTTCCATTCGGATATACAAATAAAATAAAAAGTGATTTAATGGGTAAATTAATGCAAAATTTATATTTGGTGTAAGATAGATCACATATAATTTTAAAAATAATTATAGAAGAAAATCTTAGCTTTCTTTAAATTTAACTAATTATTGACAAAAATAATGTGACAAAATATTTTTGAGACTAGTTAGCATTTTAAAAACGTTTTGAAATTACTAGCAGTAAATAAAAGATCACACATCTGATATTCTATTTACAATTTTAGTTTAAAAATCATCTTAGATCTTTACTCAAAATTTCTCTTAGTATTTTATTCTTTAAAATATATTAATCAAATATTAAAATTAAGAGTAAAGTAACTGTAATGACTCAAATTCTTGCCTATAAGAAGCAGATAAACAAATGTTCATCTATATAACCAAGTGTAGGTTTTACAACCAGCTTGAATGACGAAAAATTATGAAATACATCAATTCAGTTTGACACTAATTTAGGTAACATAACATTTACATGCAAATGACAATTATTTTTGCAGTTTCATGCAGCCATCAATTCTACTTGATGAATGCATGATACAACAAGCAGTAGTTTGCTGTAAAAATCATATGACTGCAAACAATACCAAACAAAATCAAACAAGTATTAACTTAGATAGAGTACATTTATGGATATTTGCCATTATTATGTTGAAATATTGCTGCTTTTATATTCATTCAAGTAGCTAAACTTTCTAGACACCAGAGAAAAAACCATCTAACAAAGACAATTGGCACAAAATAACTTCTCTACCAGACAGAATACCCATCTAACAGAACATGTGCATAGTTAAACAGATACAATTGTACAAAAGTTACTGAGAACTTGTAGTTACAAAATTTCTGTTCAATAAACACTTGCCTGATATAAATTGCATAAACATTCTACTTTTGGTGTTAATGTCAAAGTTATTGGGTTTAAATGTTTAAAGATTGATTAAAATACTTGATGCCACATAGATTAATGATTTGATGCCACTTACTATTTAGACCAATGACTTGATGCCACCTACAATATAGATCAATGAGTTGTTGCCACCTACTACATAGATCAATGACTGGATGTCACCTAATATATAGATTTTAACTGAATTTAACCAATGCAAATGTGTTAAGCATGAGATATGAAGTGGCTTTTGCAGCAGTACAGCATAAGTTTAGGTACTCTAATTGACACATTCACTTGCTCATCTCTTAAAAAGTAGTTCAAACATTTGTTAAATAAATGTTAAGCTATAATAGCATTAGAAAAAAAAGATGTAAGTAATTTTGCCGAAGAATTAACAACAAAATCAATGTATAAATATAACCTATTAGAAAATATTTAAGATAAGGGCTCTTATTAAACTCTGCTGTAGTTGAGCTAGCCCTATCAACAAATTTGAAAATAATAGACATTTTGCATAAAAAAAAACTAATAAAAAAACGTTTTGATAACAAGCATTTGTGTAATAACTAGCTGGCCAATACAGGCCCAACACTGGCCTTTGTGAAAAACCGATATGTAAAGGATTATGACTTGTGTGTTTAGTAAGCAGCAGATATCCGGCATTGCCCGGGTTTAAAAAAATATATTGCTTTTCGAATTAACCATAACCACGACCAACCAAAATCAAAACACAAAAAAAAACGCAACTATAATACATTGCAAACACAAATACAAACGAAAACATAAACACAAACACAACCATGCAGAAGACACAACTACAAAAGCAAACAAAAAAGCAAACGAAAAAACAAACCCAACCACAAAAACGCAAACCCAAAATGCTAAAGTAAATAATTTTCAGTCAGAATTAGAAATTTTGTGAAGGGTGATACATATTCTTTAATTTTGTTTAATGCATATTTTTAAATATAATTAATTTAGATGATGAGCACTGCGGATTTATGGCGATCATGGCGACCCTCAGCACTACCCTAGAAACCTTTGCAATCCCCTGCACTATACTGAGCCCCCTTCACTCCCGTAGTGCCTGCACTATACTGCTTTCCCGAAAACCCTTGCACTATACTGCACTCCCGTAAACCCGGAAACAGATCCAACCCTCAAGCATCTACTTTTAGGGTCAATTCGCCAATTTTCAAAGTAACATATATTGACATGTTATATATCAATTTTTTTTTGCTTAACATTCGAGAAATTCAAAAATGTATAAATTAATAGCACTAGACATTTACTTCAGGTTCAAAATGTAGATTAACCACACTCACTGAACTGAATTTTTTTTTTTACATCTATATGTACATCTATATATAGTGAGGTCTAAAAATCCACGAAATTAACAAAATTAACAATATAATTAAACAGAAATGTCACTTAGGCATAAATTTATTTTTAATGTTAAACTTTACAAAGTATATCAATAATAATTGTATTTTACAGAATTAAAATTTAACTAAACTGTTATTAAAATACATGCCCGGAGTAAAAATAAAACAATTAACTGAAATCCCCGCTTTCAACGACGCCAATGTGTCGTACTTATTGGCATTCATTTTGTTCAAATTAAAGTAAATTATTCAAATATACTAACCGTCATGATTTTGCAATGTATCTGAAGTGTTTCTCTGACCCGCTTAGTGAATGCTTCAAACTTTTCCTTTCTATTACTCTAGTAAAATACTCTAGAATCCATTTGTGTCAGTAACTAACAGCTTCTGAAAAAAAATAATTCAGAAATTAAAAACTAAATCATATAGGAAAGGCTTATGTTACAAATTTTATAATTGTAATTATTATTTTATAGTGAAGTATGAAGAACTTTATAAAATTAAAATTTAAAAAAAAATACCAACCTCCAGCCCACAACTCACAAAAGTGAAATCGGAAATGGAACAAAAATTTTGTAAGGGAGATTATAATAAAGGGATGCAACACTATAATTTATGTGTAATTGTAAAATTGAAGATTTGTGTGTGTTCACAATGGCTACAGTATGCAATATATGGGTTAATGAGTATGATTGTGAGGTAAATACAAATTTGAAAGAGATTTCTGGGCATCTTGAATCTCTTGGCATCGAACTGCGGCGTTATCCTTGATCTGAAAGAAGAAGAATCTGCATTGACACGTTACCCATTCTCTGCTTCCCTTGATGTTGCGAGCATTCCCAATGAATCCATTTAAGATGGATTCTTAAATGTGCGAAAAGATTCCGCGTCAGATGAAAAACTACTCACACAATTTTGTAGTAAGCACCACTCATATCCACACGTGAAATTGATTGCCTTTCGCGTTTTAGTTCGTTTTGTGTCTACATTTATCTTTAATATTGGTCAGTTGACAGATGCTGGTGTCTTGTATGGTAAGACTGGTCTGTTGAGAGAGGCTGGTCTTTTGAGAGAGGCTAATCTGTTGAGAAATGGTGGTCTGTTGTGAGAGACTGGTCTGTTGTGAGAGACTAGTCTGTTATGAGAGGCTGGTATGTCGAAGATAGTCTGTTGAAAATTAATTATAAAAGACAACTAACCATGTAGTTGAACATGTACGCCAAACATTTTGTAACCTACCATATAAACATTTCTTAACACGTAGCTAAACCCTCAATCTAAAGCTAGTAGTGAATTAACAATAATTAAATTTATTGCACAATCTTGTAGAAATATAATTTGAATAATATTGTTTTGATAGATATATAGATTCTAAAATAAGATCTAGTTTTACACCTCACTGATACGGAAAAACATAATTTTGCAATCTTGTCCGTATGTCTGTGTGTGTGTGTGTGTCTGTGTGTCTGTGTGTGTGTAAACACGATAACTTGAGTACCGTTACTGCTAGGTTGATGAAATTTCATATATAAGTATTTTATCAAAATCGTAGATCCGTATCAACTTTTGAGCGATTTCCGATAACCGGAAGTGGTACTTTTTCTACTTTGAATTTTTCAAAAGCCTATAACTTGAGTACTATTTCAGATAGAAAAATGAAATTTCACATGTAAGTAAAAAATCTAATTCTCTTAGTTCTGTCAAATTTTGAGTAATTTCCGTTGAGGGGAAGTACTAATCTACGCTATTTCCGATTTCTCAAAATCGCATCTAAATTGATAAAGTACTAATATTATTGCGCACCATTATGAACATCTTTATTCGGCGTTCGCTTGGTGTGCAGTACTTTTTTCTATGAGATTCTATTTTATTTTAAAAAGTTTAAGTATTTAAAATGGATTAAAAATCATAACTATATCCCGAGTTCCCATCCCCTGTTGTTTGATATAAGAATATTCGAGAAAGTTTAGGGGAGATCAATCCCGGTTTATTTTGTCTATATAATTGGTCGCAAACAGTTCTGACTGAAATAGATGGTAGAATTCAAGGAGAATGTAAATGAAAGTGACATTGGTGTAATATTCGATTATTTATCTAATGAAGTTACAATAATAACTAGGCCTATGGTAAATATTGTAGTGGTAATTATTGTTTAAAAAAATTGCATACTAATATTTGATTGAAATTATTACATATAGTACTTATACTTGCAAATAAAATAATCCTCTAGTATATAAAATGTAGCAGTGATACGTTACTTTTATTTGAATTATAATTTAATTTGTGCACGTATGAAAATAAAGTAAATAAATCTAGAAATAATATACATAAATAATATATAATTTGTTTCAGTAGTGTCTGAAATGTTAATTGTGGTACATTATGCAACGGTAATATATATATATATATATATATATATATATATATATATATATAAACAGATTAATTATTTATCATTGGAAAATTATTAGTAGTTATTTATTTTAGTACAACACTTATTTATCCCACATCTGTAGAGTTAGAAATTCATTTACAAGATAGCAATTTTTCTTTTTTTTTTTGTACCTCATAGCCAGTAAACAATTAGCTCTGGGCGTGTCTTAAAACATCATAAGTTAAGAGCCTCGATCAGGAAACATAAGCAACTGAACATCCTTATGTGTTGACATAAAATGCAGTAATATAACTTATTTATTTACTAGTAAGTATAGATTCTCTTGTTCAGTACAAGAACTAGTAGCAATAGATCTAAACGTGAGTTCACATAACCCCTACAAAACACCCCAATAAAACATCTAACCTATTTCTCATGTAACTTTTGTTGCTATGGTAATTATGGCTCTCCATTAAACATGAACTCCTTGTTTTCGGTTTACCTTAGATAATTAAGACCTTGTCACTTGGCGCTAACACAACATTCTTGATCTACATTTGACACCGTGTGCATCTTTTTTTAACAATGAAGAGTATTTATTCAAAGCCAATTTTATGTTTTGGATTTCGTTAATGATCTTACAAACAATGTTCTGAAATACAAGGTAGGAGCCTATAAATATGGTAAGTATGTTATTATAAATGTTCTCTAGGATAATATTTTAGTCTTGTAAAATTAACTTATATTTGAAAATTACCACATAATTTTTCGCAAAACAGGCGTGCTCGCCGCGAGAAAGCCTTAATTTCGAGCCAATCTTCCTTTATTAAAATATCGCATTTCTTGATTACGGCTCTCCAATATTTATGATATTTGTTATTCATTGTCACTCAATTTTTTTTTAAATTAGTTTAAGTAGCCTACATTTACTAAATTATTACGATTGATTAGGTCTAGACTCTACACGAATTTAATTTTTAACACTAGATTTCGATTTTGATCTAGATCTAGTAATTAAATAAGCCTAAAGATAAAATAGATTCTAGATCTAGATTTTAGATTTAGAAAAACGAATCTAGATTTCTATATCTACTTGTCTTTAGTAACAAGATCTAGATTAGATTTAGTAAAATATAATCCAGATTTAGAAAAAGATAGGAGATCTCATTTAATCTAATACACTAATCAAGTTCTAGAACAAAATCATTGAATCATTCTGTTTGATTAGACTCTATATTAATAGTTTTAGTTTTATTTTTACACGTTTTCAGTTTGTTTGTTTTTTATTATTTTTATTTTTTGCCAAAACTTGCATTCTATTTCATCCAAGATATTGTCTAGATCTAGACTTGTAAAAAAGATCTTGTAAAAATAGTAAGAATTGTTAGATTGTTGATTAGATTTAGACTAGTTCAGGTATAATACTCCATCAAAGTTGGCCTATATATTTAATAATTATATAACTAGGCTTATATATAATTTTATATATTGTAATTATATGTTGATTTCTAGTAGTAAAAGAATAACAAGATTAAAGGTTGCAATCTCGTTTACTATGTAAACTAAATTTGTATACCAAAGCCTAGTTCTAGTAGTAAGATTTAATTTGTTAGTTATATTTACTGCAATAAACTGTCTTGCCTACAATAACTAGTATTTACGTAATGTATACCTGTAGACTAGTAATAGTCCATTCTTTTGCATATAGTACAGATCTATATTGTAAATTTTAATCCGTAAACAGGAAACAGTAGGCCACTTCGAATATCCTAAACACATTGAGCTCACTTCTATTTATTAACTTTAATCCGTAGTGTAGACTTGTCATAACATTCTACTAGTTATACTACTACTATAATTATACTAGTATTACTAGTAGTTGTGTACTGAACGACTAGGCTTTTGTTTGTTTATGCGGCTCATTGTAAGTAATAGCTATTGGAAGCTTCGAGCAAAAGCATGTTCAGTCCGGCAACCGTTACTACACCAGAATGACCACAGACAAGAATGAGGGAGCATGACATGTCGGAAACTTTTGCTGTGTTTGAGGTCTAAGATATGTTCCGATAGAAAATCCAATAAAAATCGTACTCAAAATATACTTTTGTGCTGTATTTATGCGTAAAAATTACCAAAAAAATGACTGTTATAATGATTGCCATGTTATTAGTTAGTAAAATTGTTTGGTTTGTTCCTGTTTTCGAAAAAAAAATTTTTTGGAAAAAATGTCCTACATTCCTGACGGTACCAATATCTGTTTGGGCCACTAGAAATTTATGAAACAAAATTTCCTTCAATATATGCTTTCAATGAGCCAAAAGCAATATGATAACACATTGTTTAAGAAAAAATTAAAAATTTCATTCAGAATCTAATTCCGTAAATAAATGGTTAAAACACTATCAGTAGGTCCTCCTTTCCTCCAACCCCTACACCCAACCTCCTTTCCCCCAACCCCTATCCTACACCCCCCCCCCCCCCCCCCCCGTGACAATTTTTTTTTAAACAAATCTTATCGTATCAAATGTTTTTGTCGGTTTAATAATGTTTAGACTGTTTAGAAATATCGTGATTTCATACCAGCCACCATTCTCTGTTGATTCACTGCTACACAAGCCTACCGCACACGACAAGAGTAAGCAGTGTGTTACGTATGTGTGTAGTAAGTTATTACACAGCAAGAAATACACTATCACCCTGTGATCGAACCCAAAACAGACTTATCAGATAGAACGATTTTGGTAATAACTTAAGTAATCCCCAGGTGAAGTTGGCCTGCACATGTTACAGGTGTTCTAATGCGTAACAAGGATAAAAGAGTACACAACAAACTATTTGAAACTAGGCTCATGTGTGTGATGTTCTACAGCTGACTATGAAAACTACAGCCTTAATTTTGTTAACAAGGAATAGATGCACGGAGCAGTATTTCAATATCCATTAACAGGAAGAGATAAGGAGAGCTGAAGAGATGGATAAATCAATTATTATAGTTATAATGGTAGCAATGATTTAAAAAAAAAACATTGAAACATTTTGCCGGACAACTAATCTGAAAAAAGGAAATGCTAGATGACAGGAAAAAGTAGCACTTTATGAATGAAATATTTCATTTTTCTTTAGTTTTTTGCGTTTTTCTCAAAACGTTAAAATTCACTCTTCAAAGCCCTACTCCTCTATTAGTTCTGCATGTATTGTAATGAAACAGCCTGATTATTCTTCTAACACAGGGGTTCCCAACCCTGTGCCCGCGGGCGCCATGGCGCCTGCTGAACGATTCGTATGTGCCCGCCCCTCACTATTCGACAGACAGAATTTTTTTCATAAACATTATTTTAAAATATGATTTACTTTTATTCATTTGTTACAGTTTTAATTTTTTTTTGACTGCCTAGGTTTATTAAATATGTTCGGTACTTGTCCCAACTTGTTTAGCGGCGAGCCAGACTGCACTATTTACGTTTTGTAAATATATTTCTCTGTGTGTATGCAATTTGAAAAAAATGCCAAATAATTGTATTATTTTGAAACAGTTTTGTTTATTATTTATTAATACATTATGACTATAATATAATAAGAAAATAAGAAAATAAATTATGGGAAAATGTTAAATGACAAGTTATGGAAGGAGTTTGTCCATTTAAAATAGGTGGTGCCCGCCACCCTACGGATATTTTAGAATGTGCACTAGAGTAGAAAAAGGTTGGGAACCCCTGTTCTAACATATATAAACTTCTATAAAGCATTTTTTAAAGATTTTCCTTACTTTAGATTTTATGGACTGAAATATGTTGAGCAAATTTCAGCTTTTTTTAACAGTCTAGGATTTAAAAATTAAAAAGAATTTCTTTAAACCCTTTTCTTAAAAAGTACTTTATAGAAAGTTTCAGGCTAACATCACTGGTTGTGGCTAATTCTATAATTCACAAATCAGGATTTAATTTTAAAAAGTACTTAAATAGTATCAGATCTAGTACTATATATCTTTTAAAAGTAACATTGACACAGACTTCTTTTATTTCTTTATCTATTATTATTTTTACTGTGCCTATATTATTTATTATAATTTATGCAATATTTATAGCTAAACATCCCCATTAGTAGTTAGACTTTCTAACATTTAATTTTGTTATTTCAGAATGGTCCGCAATTATAAACGAATAACTGCGAATTGAAAGATGAGAGTAGAATTCAGGAGGAATAAATTGAAGGCTTTTTCTCCTCACCCAGTATGGAATGGGAACTCCCTTTACATCAAGTTCTTCCTCTTCTATCCAATCTACACTCTCACCATTAATTTCATTGGGAATTATCACCATCAGTTCACGTTGGCGGCGTGCAGCAACTATCAGTGACCTGGTGCGCGGACGATTCCTCTTTGTAATTTAAGTAATTATTGCGCGGGGCACAATTTCATCTACTTTTATACTTTGAGCAGCAAAAAGAGATGGAAAATTACGTGAAGAGCCATCTGTTGAACGCCTAGCGAAAGAGTAGCGATAGAGTAGCGATATGGCTTAATAATTTAAAATTAAATTTAAAAGCAACATAAGCCTGTCTTATTGCCTTAGTTAATTAAAATTAAAGCCTAAAAGGCCTATTTCTAATCAATTAAAAATCAGGCAAGCTTTTTTTTTTCATTAAAATGGTCCAAGAAATTTATTATGGAACTTATTTAGCAATTTGCTCAGCTCGTTAAAGCTCTTGGTAGTTAGACTAGCTGGTGCGCATAAGTCCTTTAGTAGCCTAAATTGTTGAGGCCCTATGACTGCTAACAAAACAGCTCTCTTTTTGGCTTCTATCGTCACGTCAAGGTAAAAGCTTAACCTATCTAGGTAATCTTGAATGATTTCATCATTCGAATCAAATTCTTTTATTTGGCCATACAGCGCCATTATTCTAGAAATACTTAGCTAATAAGCTCTAGCAAACCTCTTTTTTGCGTAAGTAGGTGCTCTTTCTAGTGGATTATTTATCCTCGTCGTCAGATATAATAGATTGACGATAGAAGCATGTGGTTGTATATAAAACGTTTATTGGGTCTAACTACATGTTGATAACCAGAGAGGACGGAAATGACGAGAGACAACTATTTATATATATGTAAGGGACATCACTCAAGATAACAATATAAATATAATACTAATACAGAAGAGTGAGTTCCCTTGACCTCACAATTATCTCAATCTATTACAGATCTAGTTAAGAATGTTTAGATAGTTCTTTCCTTGAAAACGTAGATCTAAATCTAGATCTAATCTGATTTAGAATCTAGATCTAGATCTAGATTAGATCTAGCTAGATTAAGATCCTAAAACTTTTAGTAACTAGATCTAGATCTAGATTCTAGATCTATCATTTATGAGATTATTGTAAAATTTAATTATAGCCTAATAATATAGCCTAGTAATATTATTACTAATAATGCCAAAATAAACAGAATGTATGTAGATCTAGATTCGAGATCTAGTCTAGTCTAGTATTGATTATTGATAATACTAGACTAGATTAGATCTATTAATACTATTTAATACTATTAATAATAATAATAATAAGTAGGCCTAGGCCTATTAATAATAGGCCTATCTATCTATTCTATAGGCTCATTTTATTACCTCAAACTACTTTTTATTTAATGACATGAAGTTTCCAACAAAAAAATACCAGATTTCCAGATTCTGTAGGACTGTAGGCTATATATAGATCTAGAGTCTAGATCTAGATCTAGATTTCTAGATAAAGTTATACTATTATACTACTTTTCACTGTTGAACTAAAATGGCTGCATTGGGCCTACCTGTTTTACTGTGACTGGATACAAAGTCTTTTGTTAAGAAAAATGGCGCAGGACCGGGATGCTGGCTTGCGAACAATAGGAAGGAATGTGAAGGAATGTGAACAAAGGGACAATAGGGCGAGTGGGGCCGGCGGCAGTAGCGCACACAATTTTTAAAAGTTTAACAAAATGTTTAATACATGCAACATAGTTTGTTATTAATACTATGTTTAAATTAGAGCATGATATTAAAAGATAGCTTATTTTAGTTAACATATTTAACTAAAATTTCTGCAGTGAATACATAAATCAGTGTAATCTTGGCAGCCAAGGTAAAAACGGTTAAATATCAAGTTATCAAGGGATGCAAGCATGTACAAATCTTGGCTGTACCCTGGCGTAAGCTTGTCCAGTGTTTGGCCAAGATAAGTACATTGGGCCAAGGTTGGGCCAACCCTGGTTTTACATACTGTGTTAGCTGGATAGGGCTTTATAAAATTATATATAAGCCTAGTTATATAGGCCCTACATAATTATTAAATACATAGGCCTACTTTGATGGAGTATTTTACCTGAAATAGTCTAAATCTAATCAACAATCTAACAATTCTTACTATTTTTACAAGATCTTTTTTACAAGTCTAGATCTAGACAATATTTTGGATGAAATAGAATGCAAGTTTTGGCAAAAATAAAAATAATAAACATTCGGCTAACGGTAATCCCCTAACTGAAAACGTGTAAAAATAAAACTAAAACTATTAACATAGAGTCTAATCAAACAGAATGATTCAATGATTTTGTTCTAGATCTTGATTAGTGAGATCTCCTATCTTTTTCTAAATCTGGATTATATTTTACTAAATCTAATCTAGATCTTGTTACTAAAGACAAGTAGATAGAAATCTAGATTCGTTTTTCTAAATCTAAAATCTAGATCTAGAATCTATTTTATCTTTAGGCTTATCTAATTATTAGATCTAGATCAAAATCGAAATCTATTGTTAAAAATTAAAGTTGTGTAGAGTCTAGACCTAATCAATCGTAATAATTTAGTAAATGTAGGCTACTTAAATTAGTTAAATAAAAAAATTGAGTGACAATGAATAACAAATATCATAAATATTGGTGAGCAGTAATCAATAAATGCGATATTTTAATAATGTAAGTTTGGCTCGAAATTAAGGCTTTCTCGCGGCGAGCACGCCTGTTTTGCGGAAAATTGAAGTCGTAATTTTGAAATATAAGTTAATTTTACAAGACTAAAATATTATCCTAGACAACATTTATATCAACATACTTACCTTATTTATAGGCTCCTACCTTGTATTTCAGCACATTGTTTGTAAGATCATTAACGAAATCCAAAACATAAAATTGGCTTTGAATAAATACTCTTTATTTTTAAAAAAAAGATGCGCACGGTGTCAAATGTAGATCAAGAATGCTGTGTTAGCGCCAAGTGACAAGGTCTTAATTATCTAAGGTAAACCGAAAACAATGAGTTTATGTTTAATGGAGAGCCATAATTACCATAACAACAAAAGTTACATGAGAAATATATTAGATGTTTTATTGGGGGGTTTTGTAGGGGTTATGTGAACTCACGATTAGATCTACTGCTACTAGTTCTTGTACTGAACAAGAGAATCTATACTTACTAGTAAATAAATAAGTTATATTACTGCGTTTAGATGAGGTACAAAAAAAAGAAAAATTGCTATCTTGTAAATGAATTTCTAATTCTACAGATGTGGGATAAATAAGTGTTGTACTAAATTCAATAACTACTAATAATTTTCCAATGATAAATAATGAATCTGTTTATATATATATATATATATATATATATATATATATATATATATATATATATATATATATATATATATATATATATATATATATATATATATATATATATATATATATATATATATATATATATATGCATTTATATATATATATATATATATATATATATATATATATATTTTACCGTTGCATAATGTACCACAATTAACATTATTTGATAAAATATTTTAATTTCCTCGTTATTTATGCTTACTAAACACAACAAAAATCTTTCTAAAATAAATTCATGAAATAACGGGTCAAAACTTTAAAAATACTTTACGCTGTTTAAGCAGCAAAAATAAAGGGTTGACATTTTTTTTGCTTAAACAGCTGTATTTCGGTATATATTACAAATATTGTCACGACGACTTTTAGGTCTGAAAAATCATCCGTTTGTAGTATTAAAAAGTTTCACAATTATTTGCCTTAAACTTTTCTACTATGAAAAACCACAATTTTATCGAGATTAAATTTTATTTTTGCATGAAAAACAATTAATAAAAAAAAATGTCGTGCAATACATACATAAATTAAACCGGGAGTGATCTCCCCTAAACTTTCCGGAATATAAAACGCCAAATAAAATGTGCATAATAGTGCGCAATATTATTAGTGCTTTATAAATTTACACGCGTTTTTTGAGAAATCGGAAATAGCGTAAATTAGTACTTCCGGTCAACGGAAATTACTCAAAATTTGACAGAAGGTAGAGAAATGAATGTTTTACTTACATGTTAAATTTCATTCTAGCTATCAAATAATTTTTTTTAAAATTTCAAAGTTATCGGTTATCGGAAATCGCTCAAAAGTTGTTTTTTTTTTTTTTCCACGATTACAAGACTTTCTCTATACTTCGTATATAAATGAGAAAGTAAAAAGTAGTAGGTTTATCAGTGTTAAAAACCCGCAAAAAGCAACGAAAAGTATGTCAAGAAAATCATCTCTGTGTAATTGGTAAAGCTGATTGTAAGGTTTGTATATTTTCGAAATGATGGAAATACGATTATCCAATACATTAGAACGAGCCGACCCGCGGCATGTCATAAGCCGCTATTTAGTTGTTTTATTTTCTACTTTTCAGTAATTCATAATTTTTGAATTCGACAGTACCGTTATCTACTGACGATACTTATAAGTACCGTGCCTGTATTATTTTTAATTTAATACGAATTTTAAAAATTATTATTGTAATTAATAGTATTATCTCCCCTGAGTCGCCGGTAGTTGGAGGGATCGATGTATTTTGAAAAGTTTTAGTGTTGCGCCAATTTCAATGTCTTGCTGTAACGGTAGATTACAATTGTTCTGTAACGTTCTCACTCACGTTCCTGATGTCCCAAATATTTTTTATTGGCATCTCTAATAGTAAGGCAAGCGCGTTTAACTTCTAGTTATGATTCCATTTAATGAGTTGGGGAACTTGAAAGGGAGAAAAATTGCAATCTTTTTCATTCAACAGTCAATTTACTTGAATTCATGTTTGGACATAGTGAGTAAATCCACTTGACTTTTGGATAATTCTTACTAAATAAAATCTGACAACAAAATATAAGTTCACATTTAGTTTTCAAGGTTATCATTTAGTAACCATTTGAAGGTTATCAGACAGAACCATTTGAAACCAGTTCATTAGGTGGTTATTTCAGGGTAATCATAGAGTGCACGTTTTCTCCCCTACAACATTAGTTTACTATAAACATAATCTTAATAGAAAACATCTTTCCATTCGGATATACAAATAAAATAAAAAGTGATTTAATGGGTAAATTAATGCAAAATTTATATTTGGTGTAAGATAGATCACATATAATTTTAAAAATAATTATAGAAGAAAATCTTAGCTTTCTTTAAATTTAACTAATTATTGACAAAAATAATGTGACAAAATATTTTTGAGACTAGTTAGCATTTTAAAAACGTTTTGAAATTACTAGCAGTAAATAAAAGATCACACATCTGATATTCTATTTACAATTTTAGTTTAAAAATCATCTTAGATCTTTACTCAAAATTTCTCTTAGTATTTTATTCTTTAAAATATATTAATCAAATATTAAAATTAAGAGTAAAGTAACTGTAATGACTCAAATTCTTGCCTATAAGAAGCAGATAAACAAATGTTCATCTATATAACCAAGTGTAGGTTTTACAACCAGCTTGAATGACGAAAAATTATGAAATACATCAATTCAGTTTGACACTAATTTAGGTAACATAACATTTACATGCAAATGACAATTATTTTTGCAGTTTCATGCAGCCATCAATTCTACTTGATGAATGCATGATACAACAAGCAGTAGTTTGCTGTAAAAATCATATGACTGCAAACAATACCAAACAAAATCAAACAAGTATTAACTTAGATAGAGTACATTTATGGATATTTGCCATTATTATGTTGAAATATTGCTGCTTTTATATTCATTCAAGTAGCTAAACTTTCTAGACACCAGAGAAAAAACCATCTAACAAAGACAATTGGCACAAAATAACTTCTCTACCAGACAGAATACCCATCTAACAGAACATGTGCATAGTTAAACAGATACAATTGTACAAAAGTTACTGAGAACTTGTAGTTACAAAATTTCTGTTCAATAAACACTTGCCTGATATAAATTGCATAAACATTCTACTTTTGGTGTTAATGTCAAAGTTATTGGGTTTAAATGTTTAAAGATTGATTAAAATACTTGATGCCACATAGATTAATGATTTGATGCCACTTACTATTTAGACCAATGACTTGATGCCACCTACAATATAGATCAATGAGTTGTTGCCACCTACTACATAGATCAATGACTGGATGTCACCTAATATATAGATTTTAACTGAATTTAACCAATGCAAATGTGTTAAGCATGAGATATGAAGTGGCTTTTGCAGCAGTACAGCATAAGTTTAGGTACTCTAATTGACACATTCACTTGCTCATCTCTTAAAAAGTAGTTCAAACATTTGTTAAATAAATGTTAAGCTATAATAGCATTAGAAAAAAAAGATGTAAGTAATTTTGCCGAAGAATTAACAACAAAATCAATGTATAAATATAACCTATTAGAAAATATTTAAGATAAGGGCTCTTATTAAACTCTGCTGTAGTTGAGCTAGCCCTATCAACAAATTTGAAAATAATAGACATTTTGCATAAAAAAAACTAATAAAAAAACGTTTTGATAACAAGCATTTGTGTAATAACTAGCTGGCCAATACAGGCCCAACACTGGCCTTTGTGAAAAACCGATATGTAAAGGATTATGACTTGTGTGTTTAGTAAGCAGCAGATATCCGGCATTGCCCGGGTTTAAAAAAATATATTGCTTTTCGAATTAACCATAACCACGACCAACCAAAATCAAAACACAAAAAAAACGCAACTATAATACATTGCAAACACAAATACAAACGAAAACATAAACACAAACACAACCATGCAGAAGACACAACTACAAAAGCAAACAAAAAAGCAAACGAAAAAACAAACCCAACCACAAAAACGCAAACCCAAAATGCTAAAGTAAATAATTTTCAGTCAGAATTAGAAATTTTGTGAAGGGTGATACATATTCTTTAATTTTGTTTAATGCATATTTTTAAATATAATTAATTTAGATGATGAGCACTGCGGATTTATGGCGATCATGGCGACCCTCAGCACTACCCTAGAAACCTTTGCAATCCCCTGCACTATACTGAGCCCCCTTCACTCCCGTAGTGCCTGCACTATACTGCTTTCCCGAAAACCCTTGCACTATACTGCACTCCCGTAAACCCTCAAGCATCTACTTTTAGGGTCAATTCGCCAATTTTCAAAGTAACATATATTGACATGTTATATATCAATTTTTTTTTGCTTAACATTCGAGAAATTCAAAAATGTATAAATTAATAGCACTAGACATTTACTTCAGGTTCAAAATGTAGATTAACCACACTCACTGAACTGAATTTTTTTTTTTACATCTATATGTACATCTATATATAGTGAGGTCTAAAAATCCACGAAATTAACAAAATTAACAATATAATTAAACAGAAATGTCACTTAGGCATAAATTTATTTTTAATGTTAAACTTTACAAAGTATATCAATAATAATTGTATTTTACAGAATTAAAATTTAACTAAACTGTTATTAAAATACATGCCCGGAGTAAAAATAAAACAATTAACTGAAATCCCCGCTTTCAACGACGCCAATGTGTCGTACTTATTGGCATTCATTTTGTTCAAATTAAAGTAAATTATTCAAATATACTAACCGTCATGATTTTGCAATGTATCTGAAGTGTTTCTCTGACCCGCTTAGTGAATGCTTCAAACTTTTCCTTTCTATTACTCTAGTAAAATACTCTAGAATCCATTTGTGTCAGTAACTAACAGCTTCTGAAAAAAAATAATTCAGAAATTAAAAACTAAATCATATAGGAAAGGCTTATGTTACAAATTTTATAATTGTAATTATTATTTTATAGTGAAGTATGAAGAACTTTATAAAATTAAAATTTAAAAAAAAATACCAACCTCCAGCCCACAACTCACAAAAGTGAAATCGGAAATGGAACAAAAATTTCTTCTACTGAAACGACCTCGCATTTATTTTGTAAGGGAGATTATAATAAAGGGATGCAACACTATAATTTATGTGTAATTGTAAAATTGAAGATTTGTGTGTGTTCACAATGGCTACAGTATGCAATATATGGGTTAATGAGTATGATTGTGAGGTAAATACAAATTTGAAAGAGATTTCTGGGCATCTTGAATCTCTTGGCATCGAACTGCGGCGTTATCCTTGATCTGAAAGAAGAAGAATCTGCATTGACACGTTACCCATTCTCTGCTTCCCTTGATGTTGCGAGCATTCCCAATGAATCCATTTAAGATGGATTCTTAAATGTGCGAAAAGATTCCGCGTCAGATGAAAAACTACTCACACAATTTTGTAGTAAGCACCACTCATATCCACACGTGAAATTGATTGCCTTTCGCGTTTTAGTTCGTTTTGTGTCTACATTTATCTTTAATATTGGTCAGTTGACAGATGCTGGTGTCTTGTATGGTAAGACTGGTCTGTTGAGAGAGGCTGGTCTTTTGAGAGAGGCTAATCTGTTGAGAAATGGTGGTCTGTTGTGAGAGACTGGTCTGTTGTGAGAGACTAGTCTGTTATGAGAGGCTGGTATGTCGAAGATAGTCTGTTGAAAATTAATTATAAAAGACAACTAACCATGTAGTTGAACATGTACGCCAAACATTTTGTAACCTACCATATAAACATTTCTTAACACGTAGCTAAACCCTCAATCTAAAGCTAGTAGTGAATTAACAATAATTAAATTTATTGCACAATCTTGTAGAAATATAATTTGAATAATATTGTTTTGATAGATATATAGATTCTAAAATAAGATCTAGTTTTACACCTCACTGATACGGAAAAACATAATTTTGCAATCTTGTCCGTATGTCTGTGTGTGTGTGTGTGTCTGTGTGTCTGTGTGTGTGTAAACACGATAACTTGAGTACCGTTACTGCTAGGTTGATGAAATTTCATATATAAGTATTTTATCAAAATCGTAGATCCGTATCAACTTTTGAGCGATTTCCGATAACCGGAAGTGGTACTTTTTCTACTTTGAATTTTTCAAAAGCCTATAACTTGAGTACTATTTCAGATAGAAAAATGAAATTTCACATGTAAGTAAAAAATCTAATTCTCTTAGTTCTGTCAAATTTTGAGTAATTTCCGTTGAGGGGAAGTACTAATCTACGCTATTTCCGATTTCTCAAAATCGCATCTAAATTGATAAAGTACTAATATTATTGCGCACCATTATGAACATCTTTATTCGGCGTTCGCTTGGTGTGCAGTACTTTTTTCTATGAGATTCTATTTTATTTTAAAAAGTTTAAGTATTTAAAATGGATTAAAAATCATAACTATATCCCGAGTTCCCATCCCCTGTTGTTTGATATAAGAATATTCGAGAAAGTTTAGGGGAGATCAATCCCGGTTTATTTTGTCTATATAATTGGTCGCAAACAGTTCTGACTGAAATAGATGGTAGAATTCAAGGAGAATGTAAATGAAAGTGACATTGGTGTAATATTCGATTATTTATCTAATGAAGTTACAATAATAACTAGGCCTATGGTAAATATTGTAGTGGTAATTATTGTTTAAAAAAATTGCATACTAATATTTGATTGAAATTATTACATATAGTACTTATACTTGCAAATAAAATAATCCTCTAGTATATAAAATGTAGCAGTGATACGTTACTTTTATTTGAATTATAATTTAATTTGTGCACGTATGAAAATAAAGTAAATAAATCTAGAAATAATATACATAAATAATATATAATTTGTTTCAGTAGTGTCTGAAATGTTAATTGTGGTACATTATGCAACGGTAATATATATATATATATATATATATATATATATATATATATATATATATATATATATATATATATATATATATATATATATATATATATATATATATATATATATATATATATAAACAGATTAATTATTTATCATTGGAAAATTATTAGTAGTTATTTATTTTAGTACAACACTTATTTATCCCACATCTGTAGAGTTAGAAATTCATTTACAAGATAGCAATTTTTCTTTTTTTTTTTGTACCTCATAGCCAGTAAACAATTAGCTCTGGGCGTGTCTTAAAACATCATAAGTTAAGAGCCTCGATCAGGAAACATAAGCAACTGAACATCCTTATGTGTTGACATAAAATGCAGTAATATAACTTATTTATTTACTAGTAAGTATAGATTCTCTTGTTCAGTACAAGAACTAGTAGCAACATCTAACCTATTTCTCATGTAACTTTTGTTGCTATGGTAATTATGGCTCTCCATTAAACATGAACTCCTTGTTTTCGGTTTACCTTAGATAATTAAGACCTTGTCACTTGGCGCTAACACAACATTCTTGATCTACATTTGACACCGTGTGCATCTTTTTTTAACAATGAAGAGTATTTATTCAAAGCCAATTTTATGTTTTGGATTTCGTTAATGATCTTACAAACAATGTTCTGAAATACAAGGTAGGAGCCTATAAATATGGTAAGTATGTTATTATAAATGTTCTCTAGGATAATATTTTAGTCTTGTAAAATTAACTTATATTTGAAAATTACCACATAATTTTTCGCAAAACAGGCGTGCTCGCCGCGAGAAAGCCTTAATTTCGAGCCAATCTTCCTTTATTAAAATATCGCATTTCTTGATTACGGCTCTCCAATATTTATGATATTTGTTATTCATTGTCACTCAATTTTTTTTTAAATTAGTTTAAGTAGCCTACATTTACTAAATTATTACGATTGATTAGGTCTAGACTCTACACGAATTTAATTTTTAACACTAGATTTCGATTTTGATCTAGATCTAGTAATTAAATAAGCCTAAAGATAAAATAGATTCTAGATCTAGATTTTAGATTTAGAAAAACGAATCTAGATTTCTATATCTACTTGTCTTTAGTAACAAGATCTAGATTAGATTTAGTAAAATATAATCCAGATTTAGAAAAAGATAGGAGATCTCATTTAATCTAATACACTAATCAAGTTCTAGAACAAAATCATTGAATCATTCTGTTTGATTAGACTCTATATTAATAGTTTTAGTTTTATTTTTACACGTTTTCAGTTTGTTTGTTTTTTATTATTTTTATTTTTTGCCAAAACTTGCATTCTATTTCATCCAAGATATTGTCTAGATCTAGACTTGTAAAAAAGATCTTGTAAAAATAGTAAGAATTGTTAGATTGTTGATTAGATTTAGACTAGTTCAGGTATAATACTCCATCAAAGTTGGCCTATATATTTAATAATTATATAACTAGGCTTATATATAATTTTATATATTGTAATTATATGTTGATTTCTAGTAGTAAAAGAATAACAAGATTAAAGGTTGCAATCTCGTTTACTATGTATACTAAATTTGTATACCAAAGCCTAGTTCTAGTAGTAAGATTTAATTTGTTAGTTATATTTACTGCAATAAACTGTCTTGCCTACAATAACTAGTATTTACGTAATGTATACCTGTAGACTAGTAATAGTCCATTCTTTTGCATATAGTACAGATCTATATTGTAAATTTTAATCCGTAAACAGGAAACAGTAGGCCACTTCGAATATCCTAAACACATTGAGCTCACTTCTATTTATTAACTTTAATCCGTAGTGTAGACTTGTCATAACATTCTACTAGTTATACTACTACTATAATTATACTAGTATTACTAGTAGTTGTGTACTGAACGACTAGGCTTTTGTTTGTTTATGCGGCTCATTGTAAGTAATAGCTATTGGAAGCTTCGAGCAAAAGCATGTTCAGTCCGGCAACCGTTACTACACCAGAATGACCACAGACAAGAATGAGGGAGCATGACATGTCGGAAACTTTTGCTGTGTTTGAGGTCTAAGATATGTTCCGATAGAAAATCCAATAAAAATCGTACTCAAAATATACTTTTGTGCTGTATTTATGCGTAAAAATTACCAAAAAAATGACTGTTATAATGATTGCCATGTTATTAGTTAGTAAAATTGTTTGGTTTGTTCCTGTTTTCGAAAAAAAAAATTTTTGGAAAAAATGTCCTACATTCCTGACGGTACCAATATCTGTTTGGGCCACTAGAAATTTATGAAACAAAATTTCCTTCAATATATGCTTTCAATGAGCCAAAAGCAATATGATAACACATTGTTTAAGAAAAAATTAAAAATTTCATTCAGAATCTAATTCCGTAAATAAATGGTTAAAACACTATCAGTAGGTCCTCCTTTCCTCCAACCCCTACACCCAACCTCCTTTCCCCCAACCCCTATCCTACACCCCCCCCCCCCCCGTGACAATTTTTTTTTAAACAAATCTTATCGTATCAAATGTTTTTGTCGGTTTAATAATGTTTAGACTGTTTAGAAATATCGTGATTTCATACCAGCCACCATTCTCTGTTGATTCACTGCTACACAAGCCTACCGCACACGACAAGAGTAAGCAGTGTGTTACGTATGTGTGTAGTAAGTTATTACACAGCAAGAAATACACTATCACCCTGTGATCGAACCCAAAACAGACTTATCAGATAGAACGATTTTGGTAATAACTTAAGTAATCCCCAGGTGAAGTTGGCCTGCACATGTTACAGGTGTTCTAATGCGTAACAAGGATAAAAGAGTACACAACAAACTATTTGAAACTAGGCTCATGTGTGTGATGTTCTACAGCTGACTATGAAAACTACAGCCTTAATTTTGTTAACAAGGAATAGATGCACGGAGCAGTATTTCAATATCCATTAACAGGAAGAGATAAGGAGAGCTGAAGAGATGGATAAATCAATTATTATAGTTATAATGGTAGCAATGATTTAAAAAAAAAACATTGAAACATTTTGCCGGACAACTAATCTGAAAAAAGGAAATGCTAGATGACAGGAAAAAGTAGCACTTTATGAATGAAATATTTCATTTTTCTTTAGTTTTTTGCGTTTTTCTCAAAACGTTAAAATTCACTCTTCAAAGCCCTACTCCTCTATTAGTTCTGCATGTATTGTAATGAAACAGCCTGATTATTCTTCTAACACAGGGGTTCCCAACCCTGTGCCCGCGGGCGCCATGGCGCCTGCTGAACGATTCGTATGTGCCCGCCCCTCACTATTCGACAGACAGAATTTTTTTCATAAACATTATTTTAAAATATGATTTACTTTTATTCATTTGTTACAGTTTTAATTTTTTTTGACTGCCTAGGTTTATTAAATATGTTCGATACTTGTCCCAACTTGTTTAGCGGCGAGCCAGACTGCACTATTTACGTTTTGTAAATATATTTCTCTGTGTGTATGCAATTTGAAAAAAATGCCAAATAATTGTATTATTTTGAAACAGTTTTGTTTATTATTTATTAATACATTATGACTATAATATAATAAGAAAATAAGAAAATAAATTATGGGAAAATGTTAAATGACAAGTTATGGAAGGAGTTTGTCCATTTAAAATAGGTGGTGCCCGCCACCCTACGGATATTTTAGAATGTGCACTAGAGTAGAAAAAGGTTGGGAACCCCTGTTCTAACATATATAAACTTCTATAAAGCATTTTTTAAAGATTTTCCTTACTTTAGATTTTATGGACTGAAATATGTTGAGCAAATTTCAGCTTTTTTTAACAGTCTAGGATTTAAAAATTAAAAAGAATTTCTTTAAACCCTTTTCTTAAAAAGTACTTTATAGAAAGTTTCAGGCTAACATCACTGGTTGTGGCTAATTCTATAATTCACAAATCAGGATTTAATTTTAAAAAGTACTTAAATAGTATCAGATCTAGTACTATATATCTTTTAAAAGTAACATTGACACAGACTTCTTTTATTTCTTTATCTATTATTATTTTTACTGTGCCTATATTATTTATTATAATTTATGCAATATTTATAGCTAAACATCCCCATTAGTAGTTAGACTTTCTAACATTTAATTTTGTTATTTCAGAATGGTCCGCAATTATAAACGAATAACTGCGAATTGAAAGATGAGAGTAGAATTCAGGAGGAATAAATTGAAGGCTTTTTCTCCTCACCCAGTATGGAATGGGAACTCCCTTTACATCAAGTTCTTCCTCTTCTATCCAATCTACACTCTCACCATTAATTTCATTGGGAATTATCACCATCAGTTCACGTTGGCGGCGTGCAGCAACTATCAGTGACCTGGTGCGCGGACGATTCCTCTTTGTAATTTAAGTAATTATTGCGCGGGGCACAATTTCATCTACTTTTATACTTTGAGCAGCAAAAAGAGATGGAAAATTACGTGAAGAGCCATCTGTTGAACGCCTAGCGAAAGAGTAGCGATAGAGTAGCGATATGGCTTAATAATTTAAAATTAAATTTAAAAGCAACATAAGCCTGTCTTATTGCCTTAGTTAATTAAAATTAAAGCCTAAAAGGCCTATTTCTAATCAATTAAAAATCAGGCAAGCTTTTTTTTTTCATCATTAAGTTTATTTTATTGCATATTTTTTGAAATATAATAGTTTTGTTTACGTAACTTCAAAAACAATACAATTTAATTACTTTTTTTTTTCAAGGTAATTAAAATCAGCTAGATAATCTCAGAATCTGTCGTTAAACTGCTTCAAAAATGTTGGTCCAAACTCATTTAAACAATTTTCTTTTACAGTTGTTACAGTTGATCACTCAGCTACAAACACTTAAAAAAAAAGTATTTCTTCTCCTTATCTAAAGATTAATTGTAATTGATACTTTTTTCATTAAAATGGTCCAAGAAATTTATTATGGAACTTATTTTTTTCCGCAATATACATTAAAGTCATATTAATTTAAACATATTATTCCTTGATAATTAAATTTTTCTTTTTTTCAGCTGATTTCTGACTATATTCTTTTTTCTTCACACCAATCTTAAAATACCATGTAGGGACAGGAAACAATAAACTTCATTTTAATTAACAAAATACAACTGTTTTGATATGCTCGGTCTTTATAAATAGTAATAGAAATCAACCAGTCAAAAGTGTATCATCTTTCTAGTGTCTCGACATACGAGATTTGTTTATTAAAATTCGAGCAATTAATCGAGTAACATTTTAATTTGAGTAGAGCGAAATTTGAAATATTCATATTAAATTTTCAAAAGCAACTAAGCACGGCAAAAAGGAAGAGAATAGCTGTCGAAAAAATTAAGCCTTTAGCGAAAGTTATAATTTTATTTAAGCCCTAAGCGTTGTTCATCTATGTTCAGTGAATTTTAGCTGTTCAATAACAAAGTTTAGAAATCAATTGTAGTTTTCTAAGTTTGTAGATATAGATCTACAAACAAATGAAATAGAAGAATTTATGATGGACCTTTATTTGTTTGGCTGACGGTCAAATGATCAGGATGTTAACCATTATTGTATTATCTTTTATAATTATATACTGTTTGGACAAACACGTTAACTATTCAAATAAAGTGATTATGAGGAAAATTACACTAAAAAATTGTGTCCTTTTGTAAATATAAAAGCTATTGCGGATTGGGCATATACAAATAAGGACATGTTGGTGTATGTAGAGCAAGACAATTTACAAATATATAACAACTGAAACCTGTGGGGTTTTGTAATGAAAGATAAAATAGTTAAATACTCCAGGCAATAATCTTTTCAGCAAAGCTGCCAATAGCACCCAAATGTGTCCAAGCAAGTAGTCCTTTATGACACTTGCCTGTTAAAAAGAGCAGTAAAAATTTCATGAGCATCTTAACGAAAAACTAAACCACACTAAACTATACGAATTAACATACAACACGGTGATACAAACAAGCATTATCTAGATCATTTTTTTGAAAACCAGGCTACATTAATATATTAATATAGATCTACATGGATTGGGCTGTATTACTATATAAAAAATATTACTATATTTAGGCCTACTATATTTATAAATTCAATAGTTGGCTAGATATAGAACTATAAGCCTAGAATAGAGATCGGCAACCTGCGGCTCGCGAGCCGCATGCGGCTCTTTTAATGTCAAGATGCGACTTCTGCTCCATGCAAAAATATTAATAACTATTTTATTTTATTTTCAAAACTCATAAAAATATTTTTGCAACACTCTGTAATAAATTCTATAATAATATTTAGGTACTCCCTATTTTCAATGGTGGATATCACAAAGAAAATAAACGAGCTTGAGAAGTGGATGTTTCGAAAAAGTTACTTTTTTTTTGTTTAAGACACGGAGAACGAAAAATCTGAAAAAACACAACTAGAAAACAATGCAACTATTAGCATGAATTGCTTCAGCATTACAACAAACAAAACGAATAATGGACTCACTGAGAGGTTTGAGCAATTCAAAACAAATGGAAGTACTCCGACGTTCTCTCTCAGCTATTTGGAATTGATGCTGGTTCGCTTCAATTGCAATTGCTGGATTTGTAAACGTCTTATTTATGGAGCGAAAAATTCAGAGAACTCAAGAGCAAGTAAAAATAGTCGAACATGCACGTTACGCTGCACAACTGGCCAGCCGTAAAATAGCCTGGAATAGATGTGCAGGATGGTACAGTAATGTAGGAGGAGTTGACATCTGGAGTGCTGAGGATCTTTAGGTCATCACATTCGTGGTAGCAAGAGTTCTCTTACATGAATATAATAAAAAGTTAAGTAAGAAGCTAACAAATAAAAATCTAGAGGCGTGCTTGAAACCTCGTAAAACTAGAAGTTATGACCCAGATTTAAACAAACTTACAAACGGGATGCAAGGTCAATGCTCCAATCGATGTAACTAATGATTATAGTTATATTTTATGATTACTAATTATAACTACTATTATTAATCAAATAAGACCAATTTAACTTTCAGAAGCTTGTATTTCAGTCAGACCTGTTTCGCTGAAAATTGATTGCTCGCTCTACACGAAAAACAGTAGTAAACCACCACTGCCCATAGTAATATCATTGTTTTATGTACCGGTATGTAGTAAATAATAAGTAGTCTAAATATGTAGGCCTATGCCTTAATTATTGTTATTTTTTTCCATAATAATTACTACACTACTTTCTAAGTTTAGAGGACCCAAACACTGTATGTGTATGTTAGTATGATAAGAGAATTATATGCAAGTATGATGAGATTCTAAACACAGCTATTAACGCTCAGCAGACGATTGATGGGTTAATGACTCATTTTTGTTATATGACTGAGATCATAAAAATGGTAAAAAAAGTTTTATTTCAAGCACAATAGTATTTTATATCAAAATAAATAATGAATTAATCATAATCTGCAAAAAATAATATACATTATATATATTTTTGAGTTCGAAAATTAATGCTATCGCGCGATCGGCGAGACGCCGCCATCTTGCCGACTTTGCAATCATCCTCGGTCAGACCTCATGGAAAATAGATTTAGATTCTAATTATCTGTGTAAAAATGATTTATTCAAGTAACGAAGAAGTTTGAGATCTTACTGATGTAAGAAGAGATGCCTGGAAGAAACTCTGGAGACAGCACAATGTAGTATATGTTTACTCAAACTTACTGTGTTTGTAAACTCTACAGTGGATATTGTGACATGCATTATGTCAATTTACCAATGGCTATGTTAAGTCAAATCTACACATTTCACCTATCTGTCTCGAGATGTTTTAATTCGACACCTGATTAAATCTTACAGGTTTTATGGACTATATTATGGAATATATGTTGGAGATTATCAAGACACTCATTTTGACAGATTCTGAAGCAAGAATTTACTCTATGCTCTACAATGGACTGCGGATCAAGCTTTCATATCACGCTATTGCTTCAAAGCTGTCATGCTTTTTAAAAGATGTACTATTAAGATACCGAACATACATGCATCCTACTTACATTAAAATTAAGTGCAGTAAATTGTTGTAGATTTATACAATATTTCCATAGATAAAACAATGGTGAATGGTTAGGAGGAATATTTTTCTTGACAATACATTATGATTGTGGATAAGCCAACAGTAGGGTATGCAATTATGAGCTTTGGCTGATCACTGACAGGGTACACATGGTTTCGATATATATATATTTCATTATTCTGGTCAGTAGGCCAGATGGAATAGCTTATGTGGTGGATGAAAGGAATCAGTTATGTCCTTCGGTAAACAATTAAGATATATAACTAAAGTTAATTTCTATATTTGATTTCAAGATTATTGAGAAAAGAATCCAGATATCTTAGAAATAAAAATTCCAACAAGGTTAATTGCCAATTACACTCTTCATGAGTTGGTTTGAGAGGTAATATTTCACTTATCCATCCTGTTTCTTTGGATTATTATTTTCCAACCATTCTATAAACCATGCATAGTATATCAGATTAGCATACAGTTTTTAAATTGTTATTGTATTGATTAAAAATAATTAAAAGAATAAAAGTTAAGTGTCGATAACTGTATGCGGTACTATATGTTTACAAAAAGAAGGAAATAGTTTGTGTAGTTATCACCTATGTTCACATTTTTTATCAATTGAAGATCATAAAAAGCATCTATTTTAATTTAATTAGGAGTACTGCAGATATTTAATTATGGGTGTGTTTGATTCCATGTTTACCTATGTTTGCCACTTGTAGTGTAAAAAGTGTTTGCCGAAGGACCAAATAGTGTAAAATGATTATAATGTCACCTAAATCCCTTCTGTAATATTAAAGGCAAATCAAATACCTACACAATGATATGTATAACACATGTGTGTGCTGATGTTCTAACTTCACTTATGGTCAAAAGAAACAAGCATACTGCCGGCTACTGAAAATATCACTAAAAACCCTTAGTCTGTTAAGTTAAATATACTATATTATGATAGAAAAGTTGCAAACACGTGACCGAAACCACGTCATATTTACATCCGCCGCCATGTTGATGCCCTAGGATTGGTCTTCTCTATGTATTTTATAGCGCTATTCCTAAGTTTATTTTGAAAAACATGCAACACAGCAGAACAGCAGCAATATTTGAAGAAACTTGTTTCTTGCTTTGTGACCAGCTGATAGAAATATGAATATAATAAATAACTAAACTAATAACATCCATCGGAATCTGCCTATTGAAAGTGAAAGTCACAGAGTCACATCTGAATACCCAAGATTCTAGAATTATTTAGCTACTTGTAGATGCTAGATCATTTAAAATACAAAACGATGCACTGTACTTGAGATATGGACGTATCGTAATTAATTATAAAGCTACTGGAAGCTTAGGGCTAGACGTTATTGTAGCCAAAGTAAGTTCATTCTTAAATCTTTATTATTATGATCTTCTAATATTTAGTTCGTATATTTAATTTATTATATAATATTCTAGTGCTCTGTTCTAACTTGTAAGCTGTCACACTGTTAAAGTGTTAGATACTCAAAAGATAGATCTATAAGATGGTTAACTCACGTCACACTACATTGACTATTAAACTATTAACGTTATGAACCCTGTTCAAACTTTTAAATTTTAAAGCATCTTAAGTGGAATTTTAGTTTGAGTAAATCATTAAACCACTAATAATGTAGTTTCTAGATCACACTTTTTTTTTTAAATTTTGCACTCCTCTGAATTTACTGGAATCCTAGACTAATACTTAAACTATAAAATAATGTTAGCACTAATATTTGCTACTCAAAGTATTTAGACTACATTATTATATTTAATAATGGATCAAATATGTTTTTAAAAATTATTCATACCGTTGACATCAATAACTTTAATTACTTGTATAATTATAGCCACAGCATGTTAATTAGTACTTTTTTTTTTCAGGTTTGGATATTCACATTTTAAAAAAAAAGCATGTTGATTTTAGTGACCAAGAATAGATTTGCAAAACTTTTTGTAATGTAAAAGTAAAATTTTAAAAAAGCAAAATTAATTAATTGTTTTTTATTTGTTTAATATTTTAAAATTTACAAAAAGTTGAATGGCAACAATAAAAGAAACATATCTTAATGAACCAGATAAAATAATTTAAAAAAATAACACTTTGAAAAAAATGTTCATGGTTGACAGCTATCCATAGGGAGGTGTTTGTTGATGATCTGATTACAGCTGCACTCAATATTTCAATATTTTTTTTTGTTAATCGGCCAATGGTACTCCCAAAAGGACATCCGCAGCTTCATTGGGTGTGTTTCTTTTTAAACATCTTTATAATATATGTGTGTTTTATTCAACTGATTACTTTTTGCAAAGTAATATTATCATGTCTAAGGAAAAGAGTGGGAGCCAAGTTGCTGCTTGTGGAAGTTTTCATGCATACTTGAAACGAAATGAAAAATAAATAAACATTAGACATGAATAGTAGGGTTACATAAAAATAAGCTTAGCCGAATAACAGAAATATGACAAATAAAAATTATAAAAATTAATAAAATAGTCAGTTATGGTTGCAATTTTTTTTAAATAGAATTGGTGTCATGACACATCAGTGTTAATGAAGGTTGTATTCAAGACTGCTCTTTGTGAGATTGACTGAATAGCATTATCAGTTGCAAGTAAAAAGAATAATGTTTCCCAGAAAGAAACAATTACTGGCCCAAGCTACAATCAAATGCCTTTGCAATTTAAATTTAATTTAATAACTAAGGTAATCAATAAAAATTTGAGAATAAAAAATTCCATTGACTTTACCTTTTCATATGGAAATAGATTTTATTTATTGATTTTAATTCTTATTGGTAGTTATGAAAATATAAACATTTTGACTTATAGGTTTATTTATACACAAAAATATAAACACATATATTGGTAAGGATTGTAAACGCAGAACAAATAAACTGTATTATAACTGTATTATAGAAATAGGGGTTTTGTTTAAAATAATCACATTTAAGAATATAAACAATTAAACTTACACCAGTAATTCTAATATTTTGTGGCCTACTTTTATCTATTTAGGGCAATATTTCTGAGAATAAAATATCTATTTACAATTACCAACAATGTGATGGAATGGTCAAGCAGTTAAGCACATAATTGCTGATCTATGTAGTATAAGTCGATTAATGGTTTGAGCTCACAAGTTTAATAGGTACATAACGAGTTGCTGTAACTGCTGAACATTGAAAGAAGTAAATCTACTTCACCTTTGGATAAATCTTCCAATATCAAATCCCTCTACAATCATTAAAAATATGGTTTTTAAATGTTTAAGCGATTATTTCACATAAAAAATCAATTGTAGAATTAGAATGAATACACTGTCCTTAAATTAATTAAATCGAGAGTTTTTAAAAAATTTATTTGGGAATCGTGAGAATTATCACATAACTGTAGAACTAGAGGCCGCGATCAATGACAGTTCAAAAATGACTTTGCCACATTTATCACGCGCATTAGGATCAAAACAAAAAAACGACGCGTTACGTTGAAGAAAAACGAGAAAACGTGGACGGACGAAGCCGAAAACCTTACATCAAAAACTAGCCACATTTCTTTTTTACTAATTTTTCTACCAGCACAACTGTCGTGGTTGTACGTTGATTGCTATCCCTTCATACAATACAAATGAACATTGATGGGAATCAGCGTCCTAACTGCATGATATGTAATGCCCATTTGACCGATTTATAGCATCTCTAGCGATACTAAGAGAACAACACTTCATTAAATTGCATAAAAATACAAGGACATTCGGTAAAAAAGCTACTTTATTCTCTGCTTTGTTCCAATCAAACTAATCTTTACAGTATCGTACAAAGTGATTGTAGGAGAAAAAAAGGGAAAAAACCGGCAGGATTCGATTTATCGCCACAGGCTTACGTTCGTTTTTAAACGCACCTTACAATTGACCCGGTGGCACACAACATTCTATGGTTAAGGATACATAACTACAGATGGAAAAATATTTTTATTTAACATGTTTCAGAGTGTTTAAAAAATTAATATGATAATAGCTGTAGACAAAAATAGTATATAGCCGCTGATAGCAGTTCTAGTTGCCATGGAAACAACGAAAAAGTGTGAAAACGCCCTTTCATAACGTTTTAACTTCGTTCTCAGATTTTAAAAATCTAATTCAAGATTTTGATTTCTCAAAGAAATCTATACATTTCTACATTTTGTCATTGTGATAGCTTGCATTCAATTTTCAATACAGATTTTTACGTATAACATGTACTATGCTAAGAACAACTAGGACAAGATTCTGATTGTTAGCCACTTCTAACTACTTATTTTCACGTACACGTCTGATGACTTGGGCTACCACCCAATCCTGTGTTCAGCGCTTGAGACAAAACACACCCCTTATTGCTGGTGATATTGCGTAATGGTTCAATGAGCCATACATTTAAAATGTTCATTCAACTGTAAATAACACATCAGTGTGGTTAGGGTCAAGTATAACGTGAAAGCTTATCAGCGATCCATCTCGTATTTACATCAGTGCTTGTAAACCCTACACGAAATAAAGGGCTTAAACTTCAACATATTGTGTCGTTTACAGTCCGTGTTGTTAAGCCGGACACAAAATTATGTAATAAGACTATAATAAAGTGGCTGTTGGTTGAGAAGAGAGGAATGGGATATCATCGTTCATTCTTCAAACTTGCAATTGTTTCAGCTTAGTATTTAGCGGTGTCAAACTGATTTTTTAAAACGGTCCCAAAGTTTTTTTTCAAAGTTGCTATTCAAGAACTCGTGATTCTAAGATAGTATGCACTAAATTTGTTCATATATCTCAAGTAGTAAAAAAGTTATGACGTTTTAAAAAATTGGTTTTTAACTTTTTTCCAACACCCTAAAAAGTACCGTTTGAGAGGTTATATCTGTAAAAGTATATGTCATAAACAAAATTTTTTTAACTCAACACAAACACACATACAGAGAGAACAGACCCAATTTTTTTCAAATATCAAAAATAAGTACATCATTTAAATTAATTGCATTGAAATTGGTTTTCTCACTTTTTGAAAAAAATTGAAAAGGGAAGTAAAAAAACAGAAATTGTGTACATTTTTAAAACATCACCAAAAAAGTCTGATGAAAGAACATACTTGATAAGTATATAATAATGTAGGGGAACAACGGTTTGAAACAGACCTTTGATCAAAACAGTGCAGGGCTTCACAATCTGTCGAAAATACGTCTTTTAAAAAAAATTAAAAATTAATTATGACAACTACAGTAGATACAGAGTACATAAAAATAAAGGATAATCATAGCTCTTAACAGGTAAACATGGTCGCTGGAACAGTGCATTAAAGAAATTTTTGTTGTTGAAATAATTATTAGTCTCTAGAACCAGTAGTACATTTTAAAAAAATTTACTACTGGTTATTTATTTAGAATGCCTCAGTCGATGTATCTTTATGTTATAAATGTGTATACATAGCTGGTTGAACAATTTTTACGATATGGTAGGGCTACACCAAAATACACTTGCTTATTAAATACAACTAAGTAGTTTACATAGATAATCATGCTAGTCTTGTATTCTCACACTTTGCGGGTTACTAATCGTGAGCGACCAAGAACGCCGCGCTAGGGAGAGTGATTAAAATACACTCTAGGCCAGTTGTTCCCGAACTGTTTCGACCCCCTTTTATAAAAAGTAAGTGACCAGTGACCCCTACAAAATTAAAAAGTCGAAATTAGTAAGTAAAATAAGCATTAAATTACCGTTTTTAAGTAGACTTTCAATATGAATTATTCAAAGCCGGCGTTTTTAAATTTTAAAAAGCCCGAAATTGTTGATTGTTATAACTGAGGCCAAGGTTGATGCTAGTGAGTTATCTTCTACATGAACTTGGACAAACCGTCATACGATACGAAGACATTAAGTGTCACACCTAGCTGTGTGCTCGGTATGATCGCCTCGCTTTTAACCTGAGGTGAATTAGCCCCCGACCTGACCTGGTATGTAAATTTGGGAAAATACTAATGAGATACCCTATTGTATTCGGACAGGTGAAGACTTTTTTACTTTCTCGTATATACGAAATATAGAGAAAGTATTGTAATCGTGCAAAAAAAAAATCGAGATTTTTACAAATCTCGACGTTTTACACCTCACTGATACAGAAAAACATAATTTTGCAATTTTGTCCGTATGTCTGTGTGTGTGTGTCTGTGTGTCTGTCCGTGTGTAAACACGATAACTTGAGTACCGTTACAGCTAGGTGGATGAAATTTCATATATAAGTATTTTATCAAAATCGTAGATCCTTATCAACTTTTGAGCGATTTCCGATAACCGGAAGTGGTACTTTTCCTACTTTGAATTTTTCAAAAGCCTATAACTTGAGTACTATTTCAGATAGATAAATGAAATTTCACATGTAAGTAAAAGATCTAATTCTCTACCTTCTTTTAAATTTTGAGTAATTTCCGTTGACTGGAAGTAGTACTTTACGTTACTTCCGATTTCTCAAAAAACTAATGTAAATTTTAAAAGTACTAATAATATTGCGCACTATTACGCGCTTTTTTATTTGGCGTTCACTTGGTGTGCAATTAATTTGTCTACGAGATTTTATTCTATTTTTAAAACTAAGTTTTTAAAATGGATTAAAAAATCATGTCTATAGCCCGAGTTCCCATCCCCTGTTATTTTATATAAGAATATTCGAGAAAGTTTAGGGGAGATCACTCCCGGTTTATTTTAGTGAGCAGACGGGATGCATGTAGTAGACAGTCAGTGACCTGAATAACGATAGTCTTGACTTTTTTGTTGTAGTGGTCGGAAATGTACTGACTAACACTCATGAGCATGCATAAAGGGCGGCGGATGGGGGCCAGGCCCTGAGGATCTACAACAGGGGAAGGGGGTATCCAACATTGATTTATTTTTTGGGGAGAAAGTTGTTTTGCTATGTTCTGTCATCTTAAGATTTTATGCGTTCTCTGTCAGAATTATTAATTTACTGAATTCATCAAAATTGTTATATACTATCGTCTACCACTGATACTAACATGATTTACTCATCATACTGTCCATGTCGCACTACTATTATGGAGGAAGGGGCATCAGTGAATGGCAGTGATATTAGTCATTGACATTCCACTAATAAATGCGGTCTTTCAATAAAATGGTGTATCTGCTACTTATTTAGGTATTCTGTAGATAGAGGTATCTTTTAGAGAAGTTATGTTCGTAATCATTGTATACTCTCTAGGGAAATCTATAGTAGGCCTATATTTTTCGGATAATCATTATAATACATTTTGTGTGCATACTGTAGAGGCATCTTTTATGTAATTATGCTTATTCATTACAATACTTTTTACGTGCATATATTAGTTATCATGCCCATATTAATTTTATATATTGTCAGGGCATCTTTAAATAAATTATACTGAAAATATTGATTTAGTTTTTTTTATTTGAAATTATATTGTTGGGATTCCACACAAATTTTGAAGTCTATAGGCCTACTTATACTTTTTTTGTAAAGTTGTCCCGATTTCTCACGTCTAAAGTACCGACTTTCACGACAGCCCGAACTTGCCATCGGGAAACTCATAAATACTGTGTAGGGGCCTATTGTAATTTTTTTTTTTGGCATGTGATTGAATTTTCTTTAGTGATTTGGCATCAATTACAGAGTTATCACAAGTGATTTAATATCTTATTTAAATGTTAAAAACAAGTGATTTAATATCTTATTTAAATGTTATAATAGCATTGGGTAAAGTTGGCCCCAGGCATCAACACACTTAAATTAGGGATGTTAAATGGATTTTTTTTAAAAAGGTTCCAGAGCTTTCTTGAAAGCTGCTATGTCAAGAACTCATGAATATAAGATAGTGGGCACTAAATTTGTTCATATATAATCATATGGTAATTTTCAATTTTCTTAGTTTTTTAAACATTTAAAATATTTTGTCTAATGTTTTTTTTGTTTTAAGTAGCCTATCCCACTAAAGGCTATTCAATTCTGCACGTTTTACAGGTATTTGTAAAGAAATACGTTGAACGGTAAAAAAAAAAGACCCGCGAGTTGAATGATGTTGAATGAGAGACG